>NC_056733.1:793425252-793677752 GCF_019279795.1 Protopterus annectens | reverse complement strand
ATCACCTTCTTGGCAAAGGAGCAAATACAGGCGTACTCCACACAACACTTCCTACCCATACCACAGGCCTGATGTCTCTCTAACTGGAAGAGAAACATGCATAGCTAATGTTTTTTTTTCAGTCAGTCAACTTTTGTTTTTCTTTTGTCATGGAAAAATTTGGAAAATATGACTACAGCACCCACCAATGTAGTATCAAACAGTACAGCAGAGAGCACCAGTTTATAAAATTAAGTTATTATTATTATTAGCTTTTGTTTTTCTAAGTATTTTTGTTTTATTCTTATTTAATTAGCTCAGATTTTTTTCTTGCACGCTTCTTTATACTCCATTAGTTCTTTTCATATTATTTTAAATTGTACAAGGGGATTCTGCAGACGTGCTAAACATTTTTCTTCATATCTGACTGTTGTATTAATATAAAGCATAGCACATTTCCTTTAAGTACAGAAACTACCACTACTAATTACATACTTTGTAGTATATATCTGCAGATGTGAATAGATATCCTTTCTTGTTCTTCTTCTTCTTCTTTCGGCATCTCCCGGTTAGGGGTCACCACAGCGGAACTCAGGTCCGCTAATGATTGGCAGTAGATTTTTATGATGCTGAGGTGCCAGCTTGACGCCCAGCCTTCAACGAAGGCACACCCATTCTACTCATGTCTTTTGAATGCCACTCGACCGTGGGGAGGACATGTAGACTCCACACAGAAGATGCTCCAGCTGAGAATCGAATGGGAGAACCTCTTGCTGTGAGGCGACAACGCTACAGCTGCACCAGCCTTTCTTGTATGGCTGCTTATTCACAGCTGCCACTGAGAATGTTTTGTGCTTGTTAACTCCTAACAGTTGTTGACCTGCTTTATCATACTGCATATGTGGTCTAATTTGCTTGTGCTTTGTGAACATAATGAAGAAGCTTTCTGAAAAAAGCTGTTTAACAGCAACATTTCAGAATTCAAAAAACAAAGTAGGAATCCAAGTTTTTGCTGTTATAACAGGCTGTCTTTTTTATTCTGTGCATATTGATGAGAGGTCTGATTCTGAGCTACCTCTATAGAAACAACATTTACTGTGTTATAGTGAATACAGCTCTTTTTTGTGGAGCTATAGCCACTTTATAGCCAGATGTTTAATTGACTACTAACATTTGTAACCAGGCAGAATACAGAGTCCCTTATAGCTGTTTGGCCTTTTTAGTTGTTGAATTTGTTTTATGTGTAGCCAGCCATATATGAGATGGACACTGTGTCAGTGTGTCTGAGAACTGTTACAGCATCATCAAACTCTAACAAGACTGGCCTCAGCCTGACCCACTGTACAGGTGGGGGTTCCCTGCAGATACAAACACAGAACAAATTATGTGATTGTTTTTGGCCCACATGCCCTTTTTCCAGTGTAGAACATGGTACATGCAGCTGTTTATAGCACTGTGTACATATCACAAATAGCTTCATTTTCATAGCTAAAATGAACACCTACCTGTGGCAGTGGCTCCTAATGTCCGAATACTTAATATACCAACAAAGGATAGAGGCGATTGTTTCTAGATGCAGTGCTGTACAGATGCACATGCAGGATGCCCTGTTGTGTGGGTAGTTACCTGGCTGATCTGCCTTAGAGATGCAAGCCATCTGTCTGCCCTCCAGATCTGCGTCAGTACCTCCAGGTATGACGCCTATCCCATCAGCATCACTACATAGGGTCACCAGAAAAATATTCTTCCTCTGGAAGGATAGCACTCTCCCTGTCACGGTACATTTTGCCCGCTGTGTTGTATGCATTCCTTGTGGTTATTTATACCATGTTATTTACATGCTTCATATATCCTCTCACTCACTGCATTAATATCTCACACCATTGATTGCCACACACAGACACACAGGCTGCTGGGTGCCATTTTTCTTGAAGAGACACTACCCAAATGTACTGAGTGCCTATAGCATGACATTATTCTCTACAGGGATGAGCTTGTCTATCCTCTGCTGTGTATCCTCTTTGGAGGATTCTGTTGCTTATAGGGGGCAAGACATCACAGATTGGAAAGGTGAGTCAGGTGCTCAGAAGTAGCTATGCCAGAGTAAAAGTAGACTGGCAAGTGTGCACATCCCTAAGTCCACCATGATGGATACAGTGTGTTGTTCTCATATGTTCTGCTCACTGTCAGGGGCTGCATGGTTGAGGAAGGTGTAGCCATGCTGTATCAGGTGGCTTCTATTTTCACTGCTACGTGCTCATGTGTACTGGTGCATAATTGTTGTGTGCTAACAAATGCTGATGTTGCAAAAGCTAGGGCTGCTTGGATATTAGAGAAGGAGGAGTGGTACTTGGCTGTCCTATGTCAGTGACCTGCCATCCTCTGGCACTAAATATACAGAACCAACTGATATTGCCAACATCCTGGCAGATAGGTTCAGTGCTAACTTTACCCCTCTGTCATCCCCTAAAGGTCCCATCTCTATACCAGAAGAATGCAAAGATCCTGTAATCACAGCTGCACAGGTAAAAAACACACTATCCAAAGCCAAGAACACAACATCCATGGGACCTGACGACAGCCCAGGCTGTGTTCTGCAAGAACTACAGAACGAACTGGCACCCCACCTAAGTACCATGTTCTTCAGGCTATGTGCCCACTGAATGGCGCACAGCAACAGTTATCCCACTCCACAAAGGGGGAGCCACCATGGACCTCGGAAACTACTGCCCCATTAGCCTAACGAGCCTGGTCTGGAAGGCTATGGAGCGTATCATCATGGAACTTATAAGCAATGACATTGGTAATCTCCAAACTCAGGGCCCCACCCAGTTCAGGTTTGTAAAAGGCAGATCATGTCTCCTAAACCTGATAGACTTCTTTGAAGCAGTCACCAAAGCTGTAGATGAGGGTAAGGTGGTTCACACAGCCTATCTAGATCTCGCCAAGGCTTTTGACACCATCCCCTCACTCTGGAATTATAGATAAACTCACTAAATTAGGTATAAATCCCTATGTTACAAGATGGGTTGCCAACTGGCTCACAAACAGAACCCACACTGTGACAGTAGCAGACTCCAAATCCAACTTCAGACCAGTGACAAGTGGAGTACCACAGGGTTCAGTCCTAGGTCCTTCCTGTTTGGTATCTACTTCTCTGAAGTACAGGCCAACACAGAAGGTCTTTGGCTAATGAAGTTCGCAGATGACTGCAAACTAGGAGCCATAATCAAAACTCCAAAAGATGTGGACATCCTACAAAAGGGCCTCGCTGAGACAGATGCCTGGTGTCAAAGCCATGGCCTCAAGCTCAATGCCAAAAAGTGCATTGTCATCCCTTTTGGGAAAAACTCAGTAACCATGAACTACCACATAGGTGGTAGTCTACTTAACACCGAAAGTGTGATAAGAGACCTTGAGACACAGGTGGACAGTAGTCTCTCCTTTGATAATCACATTGCCATAGTAGTCAGGAAATCCTTCTATGTGGCACACCTCATCACAAAAGGTTTCTCATCCAGGAAAAAAGATGTCATTGTTCCCCTCTACTCGTCACTCATTAGACCCATTATAGAGTACAATGCCCCTTTTGGTATGTACCTCACAAGACATCTACAACAACTGGAAAGGCCGCAGAAATACCTCACAAAGAGGATTACCGGCCTCAAAGACATGCCCTATGCAGACAGTCTCAAAAAACTGCAGCTTTACTCCGTTGCATATCGCCTACTCAGAGGTGATCTCTGCCTAACACACAAAGCTATGTCAAACCCAGAGCTTTTACACATGCTCCACTTAAAGAAATCCCAGTCCCTACAAGCTACACGCTCTAGGGACCTAAACCTCGTCAACACAATAAACAGAACATGCTGGAGGGATAGATTCCTGTCCCAGAGACTTCCCATACTCTGGAATAAACTACCTATATATATCAAACAAAGCTCCTCATTAGCACTCTTCAAGAAAATCTTGATGATTGGATGGGAGATAGGAAATTCACCCCGGGGATCACTTCTGTGGCTCTGCTCGACAGCGGCACAGGAAAATAATTTTCTTGGGTGGCGAAAGTCAGGGTACATTTGGCTAGGTTAATATAGGCCCTAGGGCCAATAGCCTAGTACCTACCTATGAACCTAAGATGCACATAAGTGCAGCAGGGTACAGTTTTTGTAACATATACATAGCATGATCATTGATGTTATCCACTATTCAGATACAGGTTCATAGGTTCATAGATTAGTACTAGGCTAACTGCCCTTGCGAGACATTTTTAAGCCTAGCCAATTATCCCCTGTGAGATTCAAACCCTGTACCTTGTGTTTGTAAGGCAAACACCTTCACCATTAGGCCACCCTCCCAACCTAACATTCATAAGGGAGAAAATCACTTTATCTAACACTGCACGTATATGTCTTAACACAGTACTGTAGACCTCTGTGCACCTCTTGTGGGAGATGTTCTGTGTTTGTGCTGCTTTTGTGCTGCCAGAACATGATTCAGTTTATTGAATTGTCTGCTGCTCATTTTTCTTTGTAGGTTTTGGCATCCAAAATGATGGAGTGCTTGTTAACCTTCTTAATTGGACCTAGTTCATACTTTATTCATGCTAATGAGGCCTGACTCTGCCTTTTGCTATGAACTGCTGAATTTCACATTTGTGCACTAGCAGCATGGGCATCGGTAGATAGGTTCATGTACACATCACTGCCATACTATGCACATCCACTCATTCACGCAAGCTGTCCTTGTATGTGCATTGCATATCTGCATTGTGTTATAGTGTAACCCCTCAAAGCATATGACTCTCCTGCTTCCATTTTGTTTTGCATTGCATTCATGAAGATGACTTCTGATGCTAATGTCCTTATGGAAAGTACCTGCATGGTGCGCAAAGGGAGAAAAATGATGCTCTTTCTTCTATGCAGCCATTTTAGTGGATCGTCACTGAAGCCCTCTGCTGGTGTGTTTAGGAAAGCTGATGCCTTGTTGTTGTGTCTTTTGGCTTTTCCCGGTTAGGGGTCGCCACAGCGGAACTCTGGTCCGCTAATGATTGGTAGTTGATTTTTACATGCCAAGTTACCAGCCCTGATGCACAACCTTCAACGAAGCTACGCCCATTCACGCATGTCTCCACACAGAAGATGCTCTAGCTGAGAATCGAACCGGACAGTGTCTTACTGTGAGACGACAACACTACCACAGCACCACCACTGCGGTTAAGATCTAAAAGATATAAACAATTTGAACAGCTAAGTTCTACCACGTGGACAAAGCCAGACTTGCCAAACTGATATTTGAATAATAAACAACAAAAAAACCAGCACCATGATACTCTTTAAGAACATTAAACTTTATTGTGCATAATAAAGTTTAACGTTCTTAAGAGTATTGTGGTGGAAGTTTTACGGCCTTGTATGATCTGGCATCCCTCTTACTGGTAAGCAGTGCAAGTTCTGGTACAATGAATTGCATCATCACCATCCTGTAGATCTCTGGACATTAGAAGCTAAGATTAGGCAAGAATATCCAAAATGGTTTCTCACTTTTAATTTCTCCACGTCTTTTGGGTTTCTAATACTGTAACGGCATTGGACCTCATTCCTAAGTCAAAGTACGATTAAAGTTCATGAATTAGTATTGTTTCAATCTTTGATGTCAGCCAGAAGTGCGCTTCGCAACACCCACAATGTGCCCAGTAGTCATTCCTTCTGCAGTTTTTATGGCGTTACATGTATTGGTAGCATATCTAAATATGATTGTAAATTCTTTTTTAGAAGACCCGTTGTTCCTACTCCTATTGGAACTATCTGGGTATCTTTCATCCATGTTGCTCTTGTTTCTGCCTGCAAATCCTGATATTTTATGACTTTGTGTCTCTCTTTATGCAAGACACTATAGTCACTGGGTGTGTCAATTTCAATGATCAGTGCCACATTTCTCTTCATTTCTTGGACCACTATATCTGGTTTTCTAGCATCTATCTTTTGAACTGTTGGTAATGGATGATCCCATGTGATGTAGACTTCATCATTTTCTATGATACTTTGTGGCTCATTTTCAAGTGTTTTTCAGCCACGTCAATACCATAATGTTTGCACAATCCCCAGTGCAACATTCTTCCCACATTATTATGCCTTTCAGTATACAGTCCTTTTGCCATTAGAATGTCGCAACCAGCAACGAGATGTGCAACTCTTTTCAATTTGGTTTTATAAAACCTGCATTTGTCTGTTTCTTCCACATGTTCAATGGACTTTGTAAACCAACGTGTAGGCAGCCCACTATCTTGGGCCACCAATATTAACCTTTCATTTCTTGGTTTGAATTTGCCTCTCCTTAACCATTCCTGCATTCGTTCCTGATCAACACGAGGTTCTTCCAGAAGTTTTGTATACTTGCAACTATATTTATGGATTTTCCACATTTCTTGCCTTCTCATCTGGTCCTTTACCTTATATTCTTTCTTTTGCTTTTTAGCACATTCAGTTGTTGCCTGATTTTTATCTACTTCTGGTTTGATTTCCATTCCTGCTTGACGCCGATATGCTTCTGCTAGATTAAGCAGAGAAGTCATCTTAGATTTATTCTCCTCATTTTTCAAAACGTTCACTATGTTTGGGTCTTGTGAGGTCAGCAGATATGTGTGGAGTCCCACGATTGCAGATCTATACATATATAAAATATAACATTTAAAATGGTTCATTAAGTATTTCCATCTGCTATGTAAAGTTCTGCATTTAATAAAAGTTTTGTTGCTTGTAACAGGCATCACAGGTCTTCTCTCATGCAATCCATCCATCTCTTTTCTGGATGTCTTTGTTTCATCTTGCCTTCTTCCTGTCTCTCCCAAATCTTCACAAAACCATCTTCTGCTTTTCTGCATATGTGCTTGAAACACCATAACCTGCTGTCTTTGACCTTCTCTGCAAAAGGGGCTACTTTGGCTTTGGCACTGATGTCATCGGTTCTTCTTGTCTCCTACAGTGTGCATCCTAGCAGCCATCTCCAGACATAACTGTCTTGACTGTACTCAAGTTTCATCCTGTGTGCCTTCATCTTCGCATTCCATTTCCCTGTCATTTCCTGAAGCTTATGTTCAGAGTCTGCTTGTAATGCCACATCATCTGCATACAGTAGATCTGCTTATCTGTCATTCCTGGCCTGTTTGCTAATGTAGCCTGACACGAGCATGAACAGTACAGCAGCGACCTCAGACTTGAAAGCTGATACACACTGATTTCCACTGGGAATCCCTCTGTGAGTCTGAATGCCATTTGTATGTGTGTCGTTGGGTCCTTGTACACAGCTTTCACTAATTCTACCAATGTTTCTGGGATTTAGAATCATTGCAGGACTGTCCAAATCACCATTCTTGGGATCTTGTCATATGCTTTCCCCAAGTCTAGGAATGCTCGGTTGGACTCTTTCCTCATCTCTAACTTCTCCACTGTCTAGCTGGAAATATTGGGTGATTGTGCTGTATCATGATCTGAGTCCAAGCTATACACATGCACATATGTATAAATTTATGTGTGTTTGTCTGTATATCTGTATCTATCTATCTAAAATATATATATATATATATATATATATATATATATATATATAGATATAGATATATATATATATATATATATATATATATATATAGGTATACATTCATTTGTGCAAAGGCACATTTCCGAATGGCCATATATGTGAACCGTGTAGCCGAATTCCATTACGCCGACATCCCTAAATGTCGTAAGAATATTGAACTTCGACATTCCCGATCACTCCACCGCCGAAATGAGTGCTACCATGGGTCAAAAAGGGGGCGAGGTTTTGTCATTTGGCACTTTGTTTTTTTGCGGTTTTCGAATTTTGCAGTTCGCGGAAGCAGCATCGCAGATGTGGCCGCCAAACGTTTGATGGTAAACCTATATATAGCCACATATACATAAATGAAACATTTTTTTATCTGAAGAAGTTCGCGGAGGAACTCAGTTTTTATTTGCTAGTGACTAGAAATCACCTTACACCAACTTCAGCTAATGATTTAGAAAGGTTGGGCAAGTTTGCTATACATAAGGACCTTTTGCTAATAAAAAACACTGATTGGTAATGGCTTCTGTCATACATATTAAGTTAATTTAGCTTCATAATTCATATTTTGTAGGTATCACTGGTATGGCCCAGTGTTGCAGCAGTTTGTGTTGTTGTCTTATAGCAAGAGGTTCTTCAGTTTGATTCTCTGCTGGTGTGGCTTCTGTGTGGAGTCTGCATGTCCTCCCCGCATTTCATGTGCGTTTCCTCTGGGTGCTTGGGTTTCCTCCGAAGTTACAAAGACACACATCTGGATCATTTCTCCCCGGGCCTATGCTAAAAATTGGTTCATTTCAAATCGGACTTTCCCTGTAAACAAATGTTAAATAAATAAATAAAATCGTAATACCAAAGAATGCTGTGCTGGAATTCCAAGACCAAAAAAGCTTTGTCATAAAATATAGAAAATATTAATCTCAGGAAAAACATAATCATTATCTGTACATTAAACAAACTAGCATAAAGTGAACTTCTGTTTAAATAGCAGCACTTCATTAGATTGGAAGTCCAACCCACCAAAAACCTATTGTACAGACCCATAAAGATAATTTATGATATAATTAACTAATCAGTGCTTCAATGTTCACCTTTTAGTATTGGTTAACTTATTCACTCCAATGGAGTTCAGGAAGTTTGCACTGCAACTTCCAATGGGCGGAGCCTAAGCCTTTTGACAGAATCAAATTATGTTGTCACATTTCAAACAAATGTTCATGTCTCTGGAACCATAGGGGTTATGAAAGAAGTATAACTGGCAAACCCTTCAGCACAAACTATTTTTATAGTGGCAGTATTCTTTAGGTTCCAGGTCTTAAACTAAATTTTATAAATCACAGTAAACACAGTAACTATTACATTTGTAATATTTTGCAAACAACTTATAGTATCTCAGCAACCACTCAAGTTACACACATGCTGTCAGCAGCATTTTATTCATCTAGATGAAAACTTTCATATGAGGCTAAGGAGATGTTCTTCGTGTTTCACTGTTGCAGTCATCATCTGTGGGTTATCCCTGCTGTGGTAGCCCTCGGCCAGCCGAATACCAGAGTCAATGTTTTTCTTCATCGGCTACTGTCACTTGCTGTCTGACATCTGGTTGTCAGTGCTGTAAAGTAGAACAACGATGCCATTACATCAGTATTTCTTGCTGTGGAGCCAATAGCAGAAGCAGTTTGCAAGTGTGCCAGTCTGTCACTACCAGAGTTTTGATTTACAGCTGAAAATGTGTAAAGCTAAGTACCCAGTTGGTGATTCTTTTTTTTTGCACTAACTGATGTCCGAAAAAGTTAACAATTGTCTCGCCTGTGGAAAGCAAATACCACACCAAGACTTCCACTCATACTGCATCACTTGTTTAGGCCCAGATCACGACGTCCACCGTTGCCAGTTCTGTGCCCTCTTTAATGCGAGAACCATTCATCATAGAGCTCTTATTGTAGCCAAGGATTTTCATCTTCCATCTTCGCATTCCGAAATGGTGTCAGTCAACCACCCATCCATAGATATTCTTAAGAAACTTAAGGATAAAGATAGAGACAGACCACACAAGGCCAAGCCTTCCGATGACTCTACCGCTAAGCAGATCGTCAGTTCTCCGGAATTCAGTGAGGTGCTTTTGCAGCCCCTGATGCCCAATTCGATACCTTTGCAGGACTCTACTGAGACCCTTTCGGAGTCTGGTATGCTGTAGAAATCTTCTTCATCTTCAGAGCCTTTGGTTGTCTCTGCGTCAGATGGGTCGCAAGCCGTAACACAGGCACCGGCTTCTGAGGAGGCCATTTGCACTACCGATTCCAGACAAAAATAGATGTCTTCTCTTCTGACTACCGTTCCTCTCCAATTGATGGATTCTCTTTGGCCTAGAGGCAAGGCCATTCCCAGGTAAACTACCTCTAGCCACCATGTTACTCCTGCTCTACCTCCCCAAACTCAAATGCTTAAAATGGCAGAGGGTCTTAGCTCCCTTATCAGGGTAGTCAGGCCACAACTTCTTAAAGGAAAAGAGACCTTTCTCCTGATATGCTAACAGAACAGGATTCTGAGGAATCTGATTATTCAGAGCTTGAAGAGGAACAACAACCTCTGACTGCTTATGAGGATTCAGATACAGAGGAATCCATTCCCTCTGCCTCCCCACCAGAACATCTTTCCTTTGGGGAAACCCTTCACACCCTCAGGGAACATTTCCTCTGGGAATCTCAGGACTTCCCTCAGTCTAAGAAAAGACTAAGAGAGTTTCTAGACCTGCCCCAGCATAGACCCTTGGCCATCCCTCCTTTTTTACAGGTGGTTGATGATGTCTTCCAGGAATCCAGTTTAACTCTTGATGCCCTCCCACCTGCTCCCAGAAAATTGACAGGTATTACAGAGTACCAGATTCTCACAAATACCTGTACAGAAATCCTGCTGCAGACCTGGAGGCCATTACACAGGGACCAAAAGGAGCTAAGGCTAGTTCTACAAAGAATCCTACTCCTTCTGACAAGGACTCCAGAGTTCTGGACAGATAGGATAAGAAAGTATACACCTTTGCAACCTTGGCTATCAGAGCTCTCTACTGTCAGTTCCACATGTTAAAATATCAGCAACACATTTTGGAACTGTTAAAACAAAAAAAAATCTACCTTTCCTGACTGTGCCAATTCAAAAGAGTTAACAGATTTACTGCACTCTACTTGTCAAGTGGCTAAACACTCATTACACTGTGGATATGACACCCTAGAAGCCTCTAGCAGGGCAGCAGTGTCAGGATCTGTCATTAAGAGACATGCATGATTGAGGAACAACCTCTCCCTGATCTTGTCAAATCTAAATTACTTGATGCATCCTTGGATAAGGACCGCTTGTTTGGAGAAAAAGCAGAAGAGGTGCTTAAAAGATGGAAGACAGATGGAAGACAAAGCAAAATCTTTGCAAACAATAAAAGATTTCCTTCAGGTACAACCTCCTAGGTTCAGCAGGAATTTTCCCTCAAAACACTCATCCTTTCCTGCACCTACCAGACAGGGGCAAGGTAAGCCCCACAGGGACAGGCCACCCAGACTTCCACCCCAGGGGCAGCAGAGAACCAAACAGTGGACCACCTCCACTCCAAAGGCAGGGAGTTCTAAGCCATCCCTCTATGGCAAAAATTCTCAATGACTCCCTCTCCCCCTTCTGCCCTCTTTTCTCTATCCAAAAACTAGGAGGAAGGCTCCCCCTCTGCAAAGAAAATTGGCTGTCTGTAACAAAGGACCAGTGGGTCTTAAAGATCATTTTTCAGGGATACAAATTCTCCCTAGGCCACCCACCCAAAAGGGGGAGGGTGGCCTAGTGGTTAAGGTGTTTGACTTACAAACACAAGGTGCAGGGTTTGAGTCTCACAAGGGATAATTGGCTAGGCTTAAAATGGCTTGCAAGGGCAATTAGCCTAGTACTAATCTGTGACCCTTCCGCGAACTCCCAATTCTAAGAGGGCACCCAGACTTGCCTCCAAATCAGTGGGCAGAGGCATTGAAAAAAGTCCAAACTCTCATATCCCAAGGGGCGGTAGAACCTGTCCCCTCAGATCAGACAGGCAAAGGCTTTTTTTCCAGATTATTCCTGGTTCCCAGGAAAGAGGGCACTTGGCGACTCATACTAGATCTATCAATTCTGAACACCTTCCTGGTGGTCCCCAAATTCAAAATGCTAACCTAGTAGCAGCTGCTGCCTATGCTGACAAAGAATGCCTGGTTAGTAACCCTAGATCTAAAAGATGCCTACCTTCACATCCCTGTAAGGGAATCATGCAGGAAATTCCTTCACTTCAGAGCAGGCTCACAACACTTTCAGTTCTCTGCTCTACCCTTTGGCTTATCTACTGCTCCCAGGGTATTCACCAAATGCTTACCCCCAGCCATAGCATTCTGCAGATAGAGAAGTATACAGATTTACCCTTACCTGGATGACTGCCTCTTTCAGGCAGAGTGCAAAGAAAAGATCCTCAAGGACCTCCTCTTTGTCAAAACCCTCCTAACCTCCTTAGGGTACACCATCAACGAGAAGAAATCAAAGCAAATACCCTCCAGGAAGATCATTTTCTTGGGAGCACTGCTGGACACAGCATCTCAAATGGCCTTCCTATCCCTAGAAAAACAGCGCTTCCTGCCTCTCTATTTCACCCAGCTGGCTTCCAGGACTCACCTCACTGCCAGGAAATTCCTTCAAGCCTTGGGGTACATGGCATCTTGCATCCTTCTAATTCCTCTGGCCAGGTTTCACATGAGGAAACTTCAGTGGAATGTAAAGAACCTTTGGCGTCAGCACACTCAGCCTCTAGAGAGCTCTCTCCCTCTGAACCTTTGTATAAGGGACGAGTTTCTCTGGTGGGCAAGGGCCTGTGCTCAAAACAAGAGTATTCCCTTCACCCTTCACCCAACAGGGCAAACCATTACCACTGACTCCTCAGACACAGCTTAGGGTACTCACCTAGAAGGCAGGTGCATCCAAGGTCTTTGGGATGCACAGCACCTTTCTTTACACATCAACCTGAAGGAAATGATAGCAGTACAGAATGCTCTGACTTCCTTCAAACCCCATCTCAAGCCCAGGGTTCCCCTTATCAAAACAGACAACACCACAGTTATGTGGTACATCAACAAACAGGGAGGGACCCAATCTTACCCTCTTTGCAGGCTAGCCATGAACCTCTGGCTGACAGCCTCTTCCATGAGACTACACCTGATCGTCCAATACCTACCAGGAATCAAGAACACCAAGCCAGACCATTTAAGCAGAAACTTACTGGACACCCACGAATGGCAACTCCACAGAAAAATATTTTTATAGATCACTCAGGCATGGGGGGACTCCAGAGGTGGATCTCTGCTTCACATCTCAACCATCAGCTGAAAAGATTCTGTACCAGGGAGTATCACCACCTAGTATGGAAGATGGATGCATTGGCCTTCCTCTTGAACACCCTCTTTGTGTACGCATTCCCTCCTCTACCTCTTATTCCAAAGGCACTGATCAAAATAAGGTAGGAGAGACCAAAGGTCATCCTCATTGCTCCAGATTGGCCCAGACAACATTGGTACCCCTTACTGTGCAGCCTGATCTTATAGCCTCTCAGGTAGCTTTCCTTGATCTCAGACCTCTTAACTCAGGTGTGTGTGTGTGTGGGGGGGGGGGGGTGCGGCACCCAGATTTGCAGACTCTCAAACTATCAGCATGGCTAATACTCTAAAGGCAAACAAGAGGCCCCTGTTAAGCAAACAGGTCCAAGACATTATCACAGAGACCAGAAAGCCCAGCACCAGAAAATCTTATGCAGAAAAATGGAAAAGATTTTGCTCCTGGAGCCATTCCAGAGGGGACAATACCTCACAACCTTCCATCCCTCTTATCCTGGACTACCTAGCAGAGCTACTTAATAGTGGCCTCTCCTTCTCCTCTATTAAAATCCACACTTCAACCATTTCAGCTTATTTTGATACAGAACAGCCCCTGTTCTCCCATCCTTTGATTAAACAGTTCCTCAGAGGTGCTTCTAATATCAGACCTGCAAGAAGGCCACTCACTCCAACCTGGGACCTGAATTATGTTTTGGAAAAACAAACTTTACCACCCTTCGAACCTGCTGCTTCAGCAGAACTAAGATACCTCTCCTGGAAGACTGCTCTTCTCATAGCTATCACCTCAGCCAGGAGAGTTTCAGAACTTCAGGCACTGATGGCCATTGAGCCCTTCATCATCTACCATGCAGACAGGGTCTCAATCCCTCCTTTATGCCCAAGGTGGTATCTAATGTAACTCTCAATCAGGCCACACATCTACCCACCTTCTTTCCTAACCCTCAAAACAAGGGGGAGAGAATTCTGCACTCACTAGACATGCACAGATAGCTCAGATACTATCTGGACCGTACTAAATCCTTTAGGAAAATGGACCAACTACTAGTCAGCTTTGCCCCAGAGGCAGAGGGAAAGCCCATTTCCAAACCAGCCATTTCCAAATGGATATCACATTGTATCCATTTTTGCTACAGATTGCATGGGAACCTCCACCCAAGTCTATTCAAACCCATTCCACTAGGGCAGCCTCTACTTCCACAGCATTCCTCAGAGGAGTTCCCACCTACACTTCTGTACATACCTTTACCAAGCATTACCACCTACCTCTATTTTGCAAGGCTAGGACAGGGTTTGCCTCTGCAATTCTGCAGGGTATGCTGACCCATTCATAGGTCTCTTACTAAGCCTACCACCCCTCTCTTCAGCTTTGGTAATCCTCCCACAGGTGATGACTGCAACAGTGAAACACGAAAAACAAGTACTTTTATGTGCACTTACCATAAATGTAGATGCTCAAGTGTATTCACTGTTGCAATCCTAGTTTCCCACTCTCCTTCCCCCTTATATCTTCTTTTTTTAGGGCGACATAAGTTTCAAAAGGAGGCTTTTAGCCACCAGAGCCACTTTACCATATTTACTTGTGCCTCTGACAGGTTAGGGCAAGAAAAACTGATGTAATGGCGTTGGCTGCTCTCCTTTATAGCACTGCCAACCTGATGTCAGACAGCAAGCGACAGCAGCCAATGCAGAAAAACATTGACTCTGGTTTTCGAGCCAGCCGAGGGCTACCATAGCAGGGATAATCCACAGGTGATGACTGCAGCAGTGAATAAACTCGAACATCTACATTTATGGTAAGCATACACAACTGTACTTTCTGTCTGTATTAGTTGGCTGTTGAAATATTTAGAAAACTGTGAAAATTATATCTATATAAATTAATATCACAAAAATAACAGTTAATATCTTTTTACCTGCACTAAATGGAGGTGAAATATTAATGCAGTTGAGTTTGCCTTTGTGTAAGCTTTAAGATGAAATATTTTAAAACCTTGCACATAGCATGGTTTTGGAATTATTGATGCAAATATGAACAAGCAATATTTGACGTCTACAGGTGTCAGTAGGAGTCAAGTGCAGATGCACCTGGATGCATCACTGGGATGTAATGAAAATGTCTCATTTAAGCCAGATATAGTGTGGGCAGTTATAGTCTTTCATTTCAAGCAAGTTGTTAACATTAGCTTTCCTTACCTCATTGTATATTGTCTCCAAAGCATACAAGTTCTTTCATATAATTTGTTCACTTAGCTCATAAGACTTATTGGCCAGAAGTTTGATGCACAGGTTGTATTAATTTCTTTGTGCACTGGAATTATACCAACTTACCTTTGTAACATGCAGGCAACTTTCCATAATAATAAAATAAGACATTAATGGTAATCGTCATACCGTTTTAATTTTATGAACAAAAAAAGACCACATAGTCCATTAGGTCATAGAGAAATGGGAAACTTCAGTAAAAATACTTGGTTTTACAATACATGTTTGATTTTAAAAAAGATACCAGCTACTCAGTGACATTCCATGAATGTTGAATAATTCACTACAGATAAAGTTGTAATTCTGTGTCAGATATAACTGAACAGCCATTGTCTGATGTGAAAGCAGAAAAGAATAGGTGCTTGATATATAATAAGATATATTAACATATCAGTCAATGAACAATTTTGCTGTGTCGCAATTAGTAAAACACTCTTCCATTAAAACAGACTATTATTAGCAGAGTTGTAATGTCTTTGTAAAAGCTGCTGTACTTATAAAGTGCTGTACATGGTGCTACAGTCAAGACATTCTAACATCATTATCATTTCAGGTTTTGTAATACATTCATGAAGTTGTGAAGGGATAATGTTAAAATCTGATTTTATTTAGCTCTGAATTCTTAAAAAAACAGAGCACTTTCTGTACTCGTATAACTATTATCTACCATGCCAGTTGTCAGTAGTTTATTAGTCGGCGCCAAAATATATTTATTAACCTATGTATTTGTGATATTATAAGGTGTATTCCCACAGTATTCTGTAAGATATCCCCTTGAAGACATTTTGCCAGTTCAAATCTGATAAATGGACATGTAAAGGCAAACGGTTTGAAGAAATAATATCCTGACATTGAGAAGCCTTTCACAGCTTAGTGTTTTCAATGTAGAAGTGTTAGGAAAATATCTGAATTTCTCATGTGACTGGCTTTTGCAGGAATGCCGCTAAAAGCACAAGTTATTGACCAAGATTAAATTAAGTAACTTTCTGTGATTACTGCTGGAACAATCTGTTGAAGACCTGATTAAAACAGTTGTCCAAGCAATGTTTGTATATAAGACACAGTTGAGTACTTCAAGTTAAAGCTTATCTAGAGACGATTTAAAGTACCCAAGATTATGTAGAGAAAATATAATTTTTCTTACTAACGTTAAGTACTTTGTGCTCCAAAACGTTCAGACATGATGACCGATGAGTAGCACTAATGTGGATGTAAAAGGATGCGTTTGTAATAAAAATTTTGTTTCACATTCCATGTCACGGGTTACGGTGTCTATAAGAATCTGAGAGTCTGCAAGAATGCCTTCACCCCTTCATAGTTTCTAAAGTTAAAGAAAACATTATCACAAAATTTATACTGTTTCTTCATGTATACACCTATGTATGGGTTCCAGGCATTCTGCCAATTACACAGCTTGCTGACAGCTGTTTTTGCTGTCCCGTTGAATACGCACCTAACTGGCTGCAGGATCTATCATGTCATGCAGCAGCGACTGTTGCATCCATTGTGGATCTTCCCTTGTGTTTGTAGTGGTGCGAGAGTGGAGTCTTAGTAAGGAGTTGTGGAGGGGGAAGTGCTCACATAAAACATGTTTTTGCAATATTTTTGTGATTTACTTATAGAAAAAGGACTGCAAGTGAGTTTTTTTTTGTGATCAGTTTACTTTTGGTGTCACTTTATTTCAATGGACTGAGGCATGCTATTAACAACATACTTGCATATGTTCATGTGCGAGTGTGTGTGTGTGTGTGTGTGTGTGTGTGTGTGTGTGTGTGTGTGTGTGTGTGTGTTTGTAAACATAAATACGACATAAATATGGACTTGTTTACACACACAGTTGCTATGTACTTAATGTGAATTGAACAGCACACTTTGTGGTCATCACATCTGTATAATTTCTGAACATTATTTATTTTAATTTGCATGTGCCAGGGGAATGCTAAGATCAGTGTAATGCATTAAAACACTGATTAGACTATTGCATGGTTTATGCAGAAATTTGTATGTGGTGTATAGCTAGTCAGGGCATGGTGTATATCAGATATGCTGAAAGAGGAATGAACAATTCCTAACAGATGAACAGCTCCTAAAGTCATTGTGCCCAAAGACATCCGCCTGTTGACTTTTTTTCCAAAGCATTTAGTTTCATTTTCACCTATTCTGACCAGCCTTGGGACTTCAGAAGATATCACAGTAATTCACAAGTGGTGCTGTTTGGTAGGAAAATGAAAAACAATATTATGAATTTCAAAAGCTACAATCATTTTATTACTTACATATTCCCCATTTATTGTATGTGGATTCATCCACAGCCAAGTCCAGTGTAGCTGCCTTTTTTGTGTAGGATTGCCACCTTTTAAGCGGGCCAAAGTGGGACATGGGGTGTGGCCAATATGACACTGGCCACACCCTCTACCATGACGTCACCAAATGAGTGGCAAAGGGGATGCTGTTATGGGTACGACGGATGGCTGCTGGAGTGGCTAGCTAGCTTGCTATCTGGCTGCTGGAGTGGCTGGTTGGCTTGCTGCTGGAGTGGCTAGCTGGCTGAATGCTTTAGTGGCTAGCTGACTGTCTGTCTGGCTGCTGGAGTGGCTAGCTGGTTGGTGGGAGTAGCAGCTGGATGGATAAATGACTGGATGGATGGCTTGATGGATGTATGGCTGAATGAATGGATGTCTGGCTGGATGGATGGATGGCTGGCTGCATGAATAGATGGCTGGCTGTATGAATGCATGAATGGATGGATGGATGGATGGATGGATGAATGAATGGCTGGCTGCATGAATGAATGGATGGTTGGCTGGCTGGCTGCATGAATAGATGGTTGGCTGCATGAATGGATGGATGGATGGATGGCTCATTACAAAAAAACAATCTCGGTCATTTTTTTAGCGGCTGTAGAAGCACTTAAAACAAAGCACTCCTACAGCCACGATCTTTGCAGGGCTCTTTCTGCCCCAATCCCCACCCCTTTCATGAATTGCAGCCAATTGCTGCACGAATTAAAGCACCCATCACTAACAGGCAGCAGTTTTGCCTGAAGGTCCGGGTTGGTGACGTAACTGAATTGCTGTGGAAAAGCCAGAAGTAATTGCAGCTTTTCCACGGCAATTCAGTGCAATTGAAAAGCCGAACTTTTGAGGTCCCACTACTTTGCACAACGGGCAATGGGATGAGGCAGCTCAACCCGTGAGTGTCCCGCTGACAACGGGACGAATGGCAACCTTATTTTTTTTGGGGGGGGGGCATTACCTGACCTCTTAAAACTTACTCTTCTCTAGAATTTTTACTTCCTCCCCCAAAATCTCTCATTTAATACCTTCCTGTAGCCATATCCACACAAGAGGACTGCTGGCAATCAGTTAACTGCCAAAAAAACTTATTCTCTGCAATTCCTGAAAAGGCAGTTATGTTATGGACCTCCTATTCATAGATCTAATTCTGTTCCCAGGTTTGATAAGTTTGGGGCATTTTCTTGTTTGTCCTGCAAAGCCTGTAATTACATCTCTAGAGCTGATGCTCTTTGTCACCAACAGACTGGCTTTGTTTACAGGTTTAAATTGAGAGCTGCTGTAAACTCAGAATGTAGTGTATCTTGTTTCTTGTTCTACTTCTACTGCTTTTATGTGGGCAAGACTAACGTGCTGTTTAAAGACAGAATACTGAAGCAGCTTAGTGATATTAGGTTAAAAAACTCAACTAACGCTTTTGCTAAGCACATTATGGATTGCCCAGGACATTGTTTTAAATTCTTGGCTATACAATTGATACCCAAGGACAGAAGGGGTGGTGACATTGTGCATAGCACAGAGAAGGCAGAGATGAGATGGATAGTGAAGTTACAAGCTGATAGACTACTGGGCTTGAATGGGGTTGTTCCTTTAAAGCTGGCATTGAGAACACGCAAATTGCTTCATCAGTTGCCCTATTAAGTACTTCTGTTGTAAGATTCTGATTGGTTGGATTATTAATGCTTGTAATAGTTCATTTTTTTATGGCCTGTCCTTGTGTTAGAATAGTAGAGCTGATAGCCTGAAAGTGCTTATACGTTCTGTTTTCTTTTTTTTTTTTTTTTATTAAAAGTGGTTTTAAACTGTCCTTGACTTAATTTTTTGTCTGTATTGTGGCATCATCCTAGGGGAAGACAGAATGCTGTTTAGGGCTAGGGATTACTTGTCTGGGACACATAATCTGAGAGTTCAGTCTGGTCTCTTTTCATATAGTCCAGAGAGGTACGTCTCAAGTAATTCACAGCAATGTTTACTATGACAGATTCATAACAGTACTAGTTGTTGAGTGACTTGAGTGCATGTGTGATTTGACGTATCCTGCCACCTGATAGGCAGCTAACTGTGGCTGTCTCCTTGTTCAACCTGGAGAGGGGGACATCTGGGTGTCTCACTACTGAGTCATCTATGACCAGAACATTAGGTTTTGAGGTGTTTTGCCTTAGAGGCTTAATTGCTGAGACAGTGATATGTATGTTGTTATGTGTAGTGGTGGATTCTGTTCGTGTACCAGTATGTGTAAGTTGTTTTTGCTTGGGAGGTCTCTGGTCTTTTGATAGGCTCTTAGAGAGTACCTCCATGTATATGGGTTTATATATCTTGACCTTATCTTGTGTGAGAGGGGAGTTATGTGTGCTGACAACCTATTGTATGTTTTGTATATTGTTATGTGAGAGGACTGATTCTAATTTCATAGTATAGTTACATCTCTCGCATGCTGTGTTTGTTTCCTTTAGGAACAAGTGGTTGTCAGTATACATGAGGCAATTACTATATTGCTGCAGGATGCCCATGTCAAGCAGGTTGGCTGGAGAAATGGTAGAAAACTGTCCATCCATTATGGCAGGTATATATTGTAGTAACCAGCAAGGATGAGCTAAATGGAACAGGGTTTGCTTGTGATACTAACAAAAGCGTTTATTCTGTAGAGGACTAAGGGTGGAAGCCTGCGTCAGCGTCTCAGAATGTGTAACTGAGTTGCTCGCTAGGTAGCAATGAGCAACTCTGTTGCTCACAGAGAGGCAGTAGAGCTAAGGAGGGTTCTCTAGCAGATATCAAGGGAAAATTGTGCTTCTAAATGTTTGCGTCTATACACAGCAGCGCTAAACCCTGCAGTTCAGTGCTCAGTTATGCACAAATGCAGGGTTTAAACACAAGCAAAGTTAAACAGTTTTAACACAAATTAACCAATAGGAAAGCCCAAAACTGAGCCTTTTTCGAGCAATCCCCAACTCAGATGGGTCCTGGGCTGCACACTTCTGCCACAAGGGTGCAGGAGGGCTTTATTAATGTAGGCTGACTGATTTTAGTGCTCAATTAATACCAAACAGCCTAGATTCAGCAAATTTGAATCTAGTCTATACTGTGAAATATGGAAGTACTAGAAATTCAACGTACAGAAATAAAACAGTCACAGCAGTAAAAACAGCAACAATGAACAGCAGTCATGATTGATTCAGAATGTTTCAGTCAAAACTGTGAACTGTTTTCACTCAGAATGATGCAAACAGTAAAATGCTAGCAGCTTGCACTAATTAGTTAAAAGTCAGAGAGTTTGATCTTTGCCACTGTTGCTCTTCCTGTGAAAACTAAGCAGCTCTTTAAATATTTACAAGGCACAGCAGTGACTGTGCTTCAGAAGCTAGTTATAATGATAAAAATGGTAGATGAACTAAAAACAGCTCTTGGATTTTTCTTACAATTTGATCTGCTCCAGTTTAAGGGCAACAACCGGTTGTGTACCACAAGAAGTCTGGTATAAACTACAGCTGCTACTCTTTTTTACATTATATTTGTTAGGAAAATGAACATATCTGATTCGCTTTTTTAGGTGTCGTCATTCTATCACCCCCCCATTCTTAGCTTTTTCTTACCCTTTTTTTAATCCTATGTTCAATGTCTTCTTGGCTTCCTTCCTTGCTTCTCTCTGCACTACCCATTCTGATAATCAGTGCCATGTCTCCATAATCCTCTCTCTCTCTCTCTCTGAAAAAGTACTTTTGGAGAGCCACAGATCATTTTGTCCCTACAGCTTACTTCCTGTGCCACTTCATTCCCTCTCTGTCCTTCCTGTTAGGAATGACCCCTTTTACATCTCCCTATCATGATCTTCATTAACTCTGTTTTAGACATGGCCACAGAAATTACAGATGTGCTAGGATCTTTACAGATGCCACCAGTTTGTAGGGGAAGTGGTTAAGAGTATAGGGACAATCCTGCCAAGGGATTTGAAATTACTGACAGATTGAAAAGTAGCAGCTAAGGTTTAATGAAAATAAATGCAGAATACTAAACTTTGAGCATAGCAATTTGTGACACGTGTTCAAGCTCGCTGGGGACAGTAAGACACTGGACAGCTAAGAAACAAAAAGATTTTGGTGGTAAACGTGGTCTAATGAATCATGTGGTGGAAAGTGAAAAGAAGCAGCCCCAAGGACCATAGATTGCTAGGGGATGTCCATAAGAGAGTAGACAGACAAAGGTCATTGTACCACTCTATACAACTTCAGTGAGACCACAGCTGATGTACTGCAGTCTTGAATCTAGAATATATATGAAAATAAAGCAGCTGCACTGTAAGACTGGGGGCAGTGGCATGGACCAAAGTCAGTTAAGGGGGTGCACAACAGAAAATATGGAGATACACAGGGCAGGGCAAAGGCTAGGCTACAGTTAGAAGAAACAGGGATAAAATAATGTGGCCAGAAAAGAACATAAAAGAACACTATGAGGTATTAGAGCTCCCGGGGGGGGGGGGGGATGGCAGGATGGGTCATAACATAGAAATAGAGAGCTAGTTTCAACCTTTACTTAAAGAAATATTATTTTACAGAAAGGGTAGAAGAAGCATTAAATGTGCATATTATTTATTTAATAAAAAGTAAAATAAACAAATAATGGACTGCCAGATTAAGAGCTCAAGCAAGCAACATACTCATTTAAGAGGGGGTCTAGGGAGGAGTATGGGAAACAGTAGAGACAGACAAGATATGAGTTATTAGTTATACAAGACATTGTGAATGCAAAAACATCTCCATCTGCCATCCATAATATGATGAGAATCAGAGAAGCTATTCAGTGTATTAGTAGCTTACATTTGGCTATAATAGGTAATGACATTAACTGAAGTATTTAAAATGACATAAGAACGTATGAAAATAATTGATATGTAAATAAATATAGTAAACATATGCATAACTGGCATTTTCATAGCTCTGCATCCATCATCTGCTCCAGGTCCTTTGAAACATCCCCACTGTATCCAAGTCCACCAACATCACCCATACAAATGCGATAAAAATAACAAAGAATGATTCCCTGTGCGTGTGCATGTCTTTTTTGTGTATGTGTGTGTGTTTTATACAGCATTTACCGTAAAGAGGGCAAAAAAAATGATGCTTGCTTATGTAGACTAGTAATGGTATATAAAAAGACAAAAAGAGACTGTATCGTTTTTCTTTTTTTATTAGTCTGCATTTACATCTGATTCAGAATTAAATAATGTATCAGGTAAAATTAATGCTAATTATAGAAAGGAAGATGTCAAGTTGCAAATGTTAGAAAAACAAAAGAAGAAGAAGAAGGACTACATAAATTACAACATAATGCAGGAGAGATAACCCATAGTATGGTTTGCAATTTGACTGCAAATTCATCATGACCAAAACATGTCAAAAATGACAAAAACAATAGGACGAAGCTTTAAGGCCCACTGAAATACTGTCATATAAACGCTGCCTGACCTTTTAACATGCTTAGTTTCTGTAGCAGGCATCATTGAGAAAAAGGGAGTCCCCATTTCTGCAGAAAATGTGTTCTGTGCATTTACTGCACTAAACAAACCAAAAAACAAACCGATAATCCGCAAAATCCGACTAATAACTGTAAGCCAAGGAACTTGTAAATAAAATACAAATTTATTCTTATCGAATGAAGCGCTTTTCATTGGCACAAATGTGTCAACTTCTTCAGATTCAAAACAGTTTTGTGAAATACACACACCACTTAAAACAACTTACTCTTGTCATGTGATCAGCATCAGCTGGTACTGCTGTTCTAGAGCCTGCTCATATTTAAAGTGATATTACATATAAAAAGCAGTAATAAAACACATTGTGCACGCTGGTACAACGTTCAACAGGTGAGATTAAATGCATTTCTAAGTCCTGGCCTGAATGATGTCTGCAATATTGCTTGCCTCTTAAAGTTAAAAAGTCTAAATAGATGAAGCAGGAACTTTATAACTTACAACAATGTGTTTTTGATTATGTTTATTTAGTAGTTTGGCGATTTATAACTAGAAGTATTTTTGTAGGCAAGCCCTTAATAGTTTTTTTTTTATAAACATCAAACCTCTTATAAACCTTAAATATTTGTACTCTAAAAAAATGGCCTTGACCAATGGTCAATTTCTGACTTCTTGAGATAGTTGCTTGTTAGCATTTTTAAGTACAATTTGTATAAACGTATTGGTTATTAATGTATTTTTAACACTTTTACTTGTATTGTAAAATTGAGTTAACTGACAGCATAGAACCAATCCTGTCTGAGTTGTTGGTTGACAATTTCTGACTTCTTAGGATTGTTATTCAACCAGGATTGCCATAAGTTTAATTTGTTTAACTGTAACACTAATTGATTTATTCTTTATTATTAAGCAGTCGATATTGACTGCTAAGCGTAGTTAATCTGTTTAGCTTAGATTTTATCAGTCTGTTGAACGTTGTACCAGCGTGCACAATGTGTTTTATTACTGCTTTTTATATGTAATATCACTTTAAATATGAGCAGGCTCTAGAACAGCAGTACCAGCTGATGCTGATCACATGACAAGAGTAAGTTGTTTTAAGTGGTGTGTGTATTTCACAAAACTGTTTTGAATCTGAAGAAGTTGCCACATTTGTGCCAACGAAAAGCTCTTCATTCGATAAGAATAAATTTGTATTTTATTTACAAGTTCCTTGGCTTACAGTTATTAGTCGGATTTTGTGGATTATCATTTACTGCACTAAACATTCTACAAGAACCATGATTCTAAAAGGAATGTTTGGGCATGGACAAAACGGACAGGAAAGCAAGAACCATGATTCTAAAAGGAATGTTTGGGCATGGACAAAACAGACAGGAAAGCAAGAACCATGATTCTAAAAGGAATATTTGGGCATGGACAAAATGGACAGGAAAGAAAGAACCATGATTCTAAAAGGAATGTTTGAGCATGGACAAAATGGATAGGAAAGCAAGAACCATGATTCTAAAAGGAATGTTTGGGCATGGACAAAACGGACATGAAAGCAAGAACCATGATTCTAAAAGGAATATTTGGGCATGGACAAAACGGACAGGAAAGCAAGAACCATGATTCTAAAAGGAATGCTTGGGCATGGACAAAACAGACAGGAAAGCAAGAACCATGATTCTAAAAGGAATGTTTGCATTGGACAAAACAAACAAGAAAGCAAGAACCATGATTCTAAAAGGAATGTTTGGGCATGGACAAAACGGACAAGAAAGCAAGAACCATGATTCTAAAAGGAATGTTTGGGCATGGACAAAATGGACAGGAAAGCAAGAATCATGATTCTAAAAGGAATGTTTGGGCATGGACAAAACGGACAGGAAAGCAAGAACCATGATTCTTAAAGGAATGCTTGGGCATGGACAAAATGGACAGGAAAGGAAGCATGTCAACATTCTAAAAGGAATGTTTGGGCATGGACAAAATGTACAGGAAAGCAAGAACCATGATTCTAAAAGGAATGTTTGGGCATGGACAAAACGGACTGGAAAGCAAGAACCATGATTCTAAAAGGAATGTTTGGACATGGACAAAACGGACAGGAAAGCAAGAACCACGATTCTAAAAGGAATGTTTGGGCATGGACAAAACGGACAGGAAAGCAAGAACCATGATTCTAAAAGGAATGTTTGGGCATGGACAAAATGGACAGGAAAGCAAGAACCATGATTCTAAAAGGAATGCTTGGGCATGGACAAAATTGACAGGAAAGGAAGCATGTCAACATTCTAAAAGGAATGTTTGGGCATGGACAAAATGGACAGGAAAGCAAGAACCATGATTCTAAAAGGAATATTTGGGCATGGAAAAAATGGACAGGAAAGCAAGAACCATGATTCTAAAAGGAATGTTTGGGCATGGACAAAACGGACAGGAAAGCAAGAACCATGATTCTAAAAGGAATGTTTGGGCATGGACAAAATGGACAGGAAAGCAAGAACCATGATTCTAAAAGGAATGTTTGGGCATGGACAAAACGGACAGGAAAGCAAGAACCATGATTCTAAAAGGAATGTTAGCATTGGACAAAACAAACAGGAAAGTAAGAACCATGATTCTAAAAGGAATGTTTGGGCATGGACAAAACGGTCAAGAAAGCAAGAACCATGATTCTAAAAGGAATGTTTGGGCATGGACAAAACGGTCAAGAAAGCAAGAACCATGATTCTAAAAGGAATGTTTGGGCATGGACAAAATGGTCAAGAAAGCAAGAACCATGATTCTAAAAGGAATGTTTGGGCATGGACAAAATGGACAGGAAAGCAAGAACCATGATTCTAAAAGGAATGTTTGGGCATGGACAAAACGGACAGGAAAGCAAGAACCATGATTCTAAAAGGAATGTTTGGGCATGGACAAAACGGACAGGAAAGCAAGAACCATGATTCTAAAAGGAATGTTTGGACATGGACAAAACGGACAGGAAAGGAAGAACCATGATTCTAAAAGGAATGTTTGGGCATGGACAAAACGGACAGGAAAGCAAGAACCATGATTCTAAAAGGAATGTTTGGACATGGACAAAATGGACAGGAAAGGAAGAACCATGATTCTAAAAGGAATGTTTGGGCATGGACAAAACAGACAGGAAAGCAAGAACCATGATTCTAAAAGGAATGCTTGGGCATGGACAAAATGGACAGGAAAGCAAGAACCATGATTCTAAGAGGAATGTTTGGGCATGGACAAAATGGACAGGAAAGCAAGAACCATGATTCTAAAAGGAATGTTTGGGCATGGACAAAACGGACAGGAAAGCAAGAACCATGATTCTAAAAGGAATGTTAACATTGGACAAAACAAACAGGAAAGCAAGAACCATGATTCTAAAAGGAATGTTTGGGCATGGACAAAACGGACAGGAAAGCAAGAACCATGATTCTAAAAGGAATGTTTGGGCATGGACAAAACGGACTGGAAAGCAAGAACCATGATTCTAAAAGGAATATTTGGGCATGGACAAAACGGACAGGAAAGCAAGAACCATGATTCTAAAAGGAATGTTTGGGCATGGACAAAATGGACAGGAAAGCAAGAACCATGATTCTAAAAGGAATGTTTGGGCATGGACAAAATGGACAGGAAAGCAAGAACCATGATTCTAAAAGGAATGTTTGGACATGGACAAAACGGACAGGAAAGGAAGAACCATGATTCTAAAAGGAATGTTTGGGCATGGACAAAACGGACAGGAAAGCAAGAACCATGATTCTAAAAGGAATGTTTGGACATGGACAAAACGGACAGGAAAGCAAGAACCATGATTCTAAAAGGAATGCTTCGGCATGGACAAAATGGACAGGAAAGCAAGAACCATGATTCTAAGAGGAATGCTTGGGCATGGACAAAATGGACAGGAAAGCAAGAACCATGATTCTAAAAGGAATGTTAGCATTGGACAAAACAGACAGGAATGTAAGAACCATGATTCTAAAAGGAATGTTAGCATTGGACAAAACAAACAGGAAAGCAAGAACCATGATTCTAAAAGGAATGTTTGGGCATGGACAAAACGGACAGGAAAGCAAGAACCCTGATTCTAAAAGGAATGTTTGGGCATGGACAAAACGGACAGGAAAGCAGGAACCATGATTCTAAAAGGAATGTTTGGGCATGGACAAAACGGACAGGAAAGCAGGAACCATGATTCTAAAAGGAATGTTTGGGCATGGACAAAATGGACAGGAAAGCAAGAACCATGATTCTAAAAGGAATGTTTGGATATGGACAAAACGGACAGGAAAGGAAGAACCATGATTCTAAAAGGAATGTTTGGGCATGGACAAAAACGGACAGGAAAGCAAGAACCATGATTCTAAAAGGAATATTTGGGCATGGACAAAACGGACAGGAAAGCAAGAACCATGATTCTAAAAGGAATGTTTGGGCATGGACAAAACGGACAGGAAAGCAAGAACCATGATTCTAAAAGGAATGTTTGGGCATGGACAAAATGGACAGGAAAGCAAGAACCATGATTCTAAAAGGAATGTTAGCATTGGACAAAACAAACAGGAAAGCAAGAACCATGATTCTAAAAGGAATGTTTGGGCATGGACAAAATGGACAGGAAAGCAAGAACTATGATTCTAAAAGGAATGTTTGCATTGGCCAAAACAAACAAGAAAGCAAGAACCATGATTCTAAAAAAAATGTATGGGCATGGACAAAACGGACAAGAAAGCAAGAACCATGATTCTAAAAGGAATGTTTGGGCATGGACAAAGCGGACAGGAAAGCAAGAACCATGATTCTAAAAGGAATGTTTGGGCATGGACAAAATGGACAGGAAAGCAAGAACCATGATTCTAAAAGGAATGTTAGCATTGGACAAAACAAACAGGAAAGCAAGAACCATGATTCTAAAAGGAATGTTTGGGCATGGACAAAACAGACAGGAAAGCAAGAACCATGATTCTAAAAGGAATGTTTGGGCATGGACAAAACGGACAGGAAAGCAAGAACCATGATTCTAAAAGGAATGCTTGGGCATGGACAAAATGGACAGGAAAGGAAGCATGTCAACATTCTAAAAGGAATGTTTGGGCATGGACAAAACGGACTGGAAAGCAAGAACCATGATTCTAAAAGGAATGTTTGGGCATGGACAAAACGGACAGGAAAGCAAGAACCATGATTCTAAAAGGAATGTTTGGGCATGGACAAAACGGACTGGAAAGCAAGAACCATGATTCTGAAAGGAATGTTTGGGCATGGACAAAACGGACAGGAAAGCAAGAACCATGATTCTAAAAGGAATGTTTGGGCATGGACAAAATGGACAGGAAAGCAAGAACCATGATTCTAAAAGGAATGTTTGGGCATTGACAAAACGGACTGGAAAGCAAGAACCATGATTCTAAAAGGAATGTTTTGGCATGGACAAAACGGACAGGAAAGCAAGAACCATGATTCTAAAAGGAATGTTTGGGCATGGACAAAACGGACTGGAAAGCAAGAACCATGATTCTAAAAGGAATGTTTGCATTGGACAAAACAAACAGGAAAGCAAGAACCATGATTCTAAAAGGAATGTTTGGGCATGGACAAAACGGACAGGAAAGCATGAACCATGATTCTGAAAGGAATGCTTGGGCATGTACAAAATGGACAGGAAAGGAAGCATGTCAACATTCTAAAAGGAATGTTTGGGCATGGACAAAATGGACAGGAAAGCAAGAACCATGATTCTAAAAGGAATGTTTGGGCATGGACAAAACAGACAGGAAAGCAAGAACCATGATTCTAAAAGGAATGTTTGGGCATGGACAAAATGGACAGGAAAGAAAGAACCATGATTCTAAAAGGAATGTTTGGGCATGGACAAAATGGATAGGAAAGCAAGAACCATGATTCTAAAAGGAATGTTTGGGCATGGACAAAACGGACTGGAAAGCAACAACCATGATTCTAAAAGGAATGTTTGGGCATGGACAAAACGGACAGGAAAGCAAGAACCATGATTCTAAAAGGAATGTTTGCATTGGACAAAACAAACAGGAAAGCAAGAACCATGATTCTAAAAGGAATGTTTGGGCTTGGACAAAACGGTCAAGAAAGCAAGAACCATGATTCTAAAAGGAATGTTTGGGCATGGACAAAATGGACAGGAAATCAAGCATGTCAACATTTAGCAGCAGTCTCCTTGTAATATACCTAAATACCAGACTGCTTTCACATGCAGTGTTTAACATTGTTGTAACTGATATGTTTACCCTTTCTGTCCACCCTTTGCAGTTCCCATATCATTGATAAGTTTACAAAAGGACTGACATTCACTGACTGTTACTGAAGAAGAGTACTGTAATCAAAATTCTGGCAATATACCATCAGCTGTTTGTTCTCTATTATTTTTCAGGCTGTCCAGTCGCCTACCTCCCCACTCACAGCTAGACTTCAGTATTGTAACAGTGAGGTTATACAGCCTCTAGGAAAATGTTTTGACAAACAAAACAAGTCTCCCCGTTTCTTTAGTACTATACAGCCTGGACTTTGAATAAACTTTCATTGATCTGCTGGGTTACAACCTAACCTTTATAAAAGTGGAACAATCACATTAAAAAGTTCACTGTATCAAATGCAGGCTAATTTCCATATACCATATACGGTGACAGGGCTAGCCACTCTGTGGCATGAATATTGGGTCAAGATGATGGTCACTGATAATGTGACACCCCAACCCTGTATGCAAAAATGGGAAAACAAGGGTATGATGAATAGCTGGATGACTAACTGGATGGATGGTTACATGCATCAAATATAATAAAATAAATACTGGGGATACCCATTTCTTTGGTATCAACTATTCTACTCCTGGGCATTTAAAGTTAATCTGTCTGCCAACATCAGGCTCTGAAGTAAAGAAAAGTACTGTCACTCATGAGAAGTATATTTTAGCAACCCCCCCCCCCCCCATCCTACATATAAAAAAACAGTGGAGGTGTCTAATACTACAGTGTAAATTTCCCAGGCATGGATACTCAGCATGACTAATCCTCCACTATCCATTTATTGGGTTCATGTCACTTGATCAATAGTACTTTCATCTAGTGCTGCACAATCAAATGAAAAGGAACAAAACATGTTTTGCTGACCATGGAGTTTTCTTTCTCTCCAGCTTTTGCAACCTCAGAGTAGGTGTATTTAAGTGTGGGTGTAGGGGATGTCCCCTATATGGAGGGTGAAGGGGGGCTTGCTCCAGTGCAAAATAAATTGTCTCCAAGGTTCAGTGAAACTTTTTTGCTCTTTTTTATCGATCCTTTAGCACATGATGGAAGTACTGTTGGTTGATAAACACGTATCCCATTTATTTTGTCCATATTTGTACTTGTCTGCATAATACTCCAGTGATGAATTACCCAGGGTCATGTTTCCATATCTGATATATTTTGGTCTTTTGTGCACTTGTCAGCTTATCAGATGTGATATTTAAGCAATAACCGACAACATGGTGTGGTATATTGAAGATTTACCCATGGTTGGTGTGGTTTAATCATGAAGGGCGAAGCCCGAGTGATTAAACAAAGGCAACCATGGGTAAATCTTCAATATACCACAGCCACGGAGTCGGTTATTGCTATTATACAATGACATTATTTAAGAAAAAAAATACTTAATTTTCTTAAATAATGTCTTTGTATAATGGCAAATTGCTGTTCTGCTGGTTGTGGTATACTGCTTCTGCGTTTTGATGTACTGCGCATGCGTATAGGACTTGCGTTCCCACGTATACCCAGTACATCAATGCTTTGAAACAGAAGCAGCAGAGAAAAGAAAGTCTCCGCTGCTCCGTTTTCTCTCTCTCTCTCTCTCTCTCTCTCTCTTTTTTTTATTGTAAAAAAAAGGTATTGGGGCTGTTTATACCAACAGAAAAAAGTCCGGGCGACATTAAGACTTGATGTTTTTCAGATGACTTGTGTTTTATGCTACAGCTGTATTTTTATCATAAATAGGTTTATTTAAACACAGACACTACTTGGAGGTTTGGGCTTGCATGAGGAAATGATGGAACAGCTTACTGTCATTTGTAGAGCACAGTCTTTTTTCCCATCAGTCAATTACAGAGTTCTTATCTAATGCAGAATGAGTTCCTAACACGGTAAGGTCTTAGTTCTTTCTGCTTTACCACCAACACATACAGAAACACATTCATGTTTATTTGCAGATTTACACACACATACACACACACACACACACACACACACACACACACACACACACACACACACACACACACACTGATGAGGTAGCACAGTAAGATCCTATAACAGGAATGTTGAAAAGTATGTAAGTAATCATCCACACAGAAGCAGCTTTTACATTCTATCAGCTGAGATCAGAGATTTGAGTTTTCCACCTGAGGGTACAGAATGCTTACATATTAGTGAAGCTAACTGCTTTGCTATCTCCTTTTCTTTGATCTTGAAAATGAGAATGCACATTGATAGTCAGAAGAGAGACCTGCTGCTGATTAAATAATTGCCTTAACCTTTACCAGCATTGCAAGATTGAAGGCTTCTAGGTGGAAACAGATGCAAATATTTTCTTCTCTAACATTTTAAGCACAAGAACCTGTTTAAACTATTTCCTCATGCATGGTCCTGCTTTTGAAGTCTTAGCCATGTTTTATATTCACATTAATTATGCCAACATTAAAAGACTGTCAGGAATCACAGAATTAGGTTAGTGGAAAGGCCATCTACCATGTATTGTACACATTTTTCAATCTATGCAAGACAGTAGTTAAGCAGTTGAAAGACCAACAGTCATGCATTTTTTCTAATGAAGTCACAGATGCAGGTGCAGAATGAATGAATCAAACCCAAGACTATACAGTAAATGTTTTAGAAGCTTAAACTCAGCCTGTGTGTTTTATACCGCAATAAAACTGAATAATTTGACATACCATTATCCAAAATAATGTACCTGTAAAATCCTATAATAAGAATACCCTGAACATCACTTGTTTTAAAAAAATGAATATATTTTGTGTTGCTGTCTTACTAGACACCGTGTTTATGAAAGCAAATTGAAATATGTATTGCAAATGTACAACAGTAATAACATATTAAAAGCCAGTAAATATCTTCTGCAATAAGAATTTTTTTGTTCCCCTTTTATTTAATTCCTTCTTGCTATCCTAGTGCCGCATTCCATTGCCAGGTCTGTTAGCATCTCCTACTGTCCCTGCGCTTGGGTTAGAGTGGAGCCTAAGGGCATCCTGTGTAGTTGTACTGTTGTTGACTGCTTCCACTGGGGAATTTTTTCATTTATAACCAACCCCTTGGTATCAGTCACCCCTAAGTTCACCTGTTACATCTGTGGGCTTCTCCCCACTATGGACCATGCCTTCCTGCAGGGAACACCTAGAGGAATGCCCCCCCCCCAGGATGGGAATGCTCATTCCTCTCTGCTAGTGCCACAGATGCTCAAGCTACTAAGTGAATCCAGTTTGTCCGGGCTATAGTTAGGAATTTATCCCTGTTCGCCGTAGCGCTGGCTTTCTTTGATAGGAATTGACATATTTCCACCATAGTAACTTCACAATGGCCTAGCATATAATCCCTCAGTTTGAGACACTTCCCACGGAAGTGCATATTTCTTGACCCAAGCACCTTGGCAGTAATCAGATGTGCCTAATTTGATTTATGGTTCATCTTGCTAATAAGAAAACACTGATGGAATGTATATTTCTATGGTTCCAAAAATTATTTTTCATGAGAAATATATATAAAGCCTAGGGCCCAGATGCCTTGCAGAGAAGATGAAAGGGGGTGTTTTGTTCATATAAATTATAATTTATGTACCGTTAGTATCTTGGTGCAGATGCATTGACATATCTTATTTTATCTTTCTTCTAGTGGCATGTGTCTCCAAAATACATACCTCATAGAGACCTAAGATCTTTGACCCAAAACCTCTTAGAAGTTGTCAAGTCAAGCAACTAATTTGGTGACTCTCTCTTCTCTGTTCATATATCCAGACTGTGGAATTCAAGCCCTAGACTTTGGACATGAGAGTAAACTTCAAACTTTTCTGTAAAAAATACCTAACTTCCAATTGAACATAGTCTCGTACCTGAATTTCATCTCTATCCAACATATCTCATATCTGTCTTCTTCTTTCGGCTTTTCCCGGTTAGGGGTCGCCACAGTGGATCACCTGTCCACTCATGATTGGCAGTGGAGTTTTACAGTGTCGAGTTGCCAGCCTGGCACCCAACCTTCCACAGAAGACACACACACACACACACACACACACACACACACACACACACACACACACACACACACACATAAACCTAGGGCCAATTTAGAGTGTCCAATCCACCTACAGCATATCTTTGGGATGTGGGAGGAAACCGGAGCACCCAGAGGAAACCCACGTGACCACAGGGAGGACATGCAGACTCCACACAGAAGGTACCCCAGCCGAGGATCGAACCAGAGAACCTCTTGCTGTGAGGCGGCAACGCTAACTGCTGCACCACCGTGGCCACCCAACTTATCTCATACCTGTATTCATCCTATTTTCTCTTGTGCTTCTGCTACCGCCTCTAACCACTATACTGTGTACATTCTTAACTTTGTATTCACCTTTCGGCATGTACTGTTGCTGCATTTAATTGTAACCTTCATTACTGATATAGTCTGTTTATATACATATGAACTTTGTACATATTTGTTGTATGCATTCAAGAATGTCTACGTATACTTCCACTCTTGTATAACTGTGGAGCTTTTCTGTCCAGGTCCCTGATGAAAATGAGATTTTAGTTCAGACAGATTATTCCTAGTCAACAAATGGAAATAAATAAATAAATGTGTAGTACTATTCCAGGAGCATTTAGATTACTTGACCACAACATGATTAATGAAACTGGGCTGCAGGCTTTTGATAATATAGGAGGCCTAAACAAGATTAATAAAATGAGGAAACAAGAATTAAAATAAATAGTCATGGACACCAATTTCATGATTCACCTTTGACCTGTATGACTGCCCTTAAAGGATCACAATAGACAGAAATTGAAAACATGTTTTTTCATGTTGTATGCAATACAAATCTCCCTGCATCATGGCAACATTGTTACAAATTATTATTTTGTTCTATATTTGTTACCTGGTGGGGTAGCCATACTGATATTTTTGTGTTATTTATTTATTTTTGCTAAATTTCAAGTTAATTTCACTGCTTTTAAATGCTCCTCCATCTAATAAGGTTGCTACCACCTTAATTTTTTACCTAGTCTAACCACAAATCAGCATGGTGGTCCAGTGGTCCACAAATCACCATACAAACTGCAGATTCTCTTTGTGCCCACACTTACACATTTTACAGTATGGAAGGCTTTGCCCCCTTCCCCACTCCCACTGGCACCTACTCTGAATGAGCAATAATAGTGAAAAAATTAAAATACATGAAGTAAAGCCCGAGTCAGATGACACTTATCCCGATACCCACCTAACAAGAAACAAGAAGTCTTAAAGACAGCCACCTTAGTCATATCTTGTTTACAGCTCATACAGTAGAACATGCCAAAAAAAACTGTCAAAGTGTAAAACATTTAATTTACTGTTTCTTCTACTTTCAAAACACTTGATATATTCCTCAGTGAACAGCATACTGCTTTTACACAAAAGATGAGTTTACAAAAATGAACACTTCTTAAATGTTTTCAGTCCTGCTTACTAACTCACCCCTGTCCTATTTCGCACCGTATCTCTGTTTCCAACACCCATGGTCAGTATTATGTGATGAGCACAGTAACACAGGAAAGTAGTGATCCTTTTATTTTTTTTGGAGAGTACCACTTTAAAGAACAAACTGCTCACCTAGGACCCACCAAGGTGGGTACTAGTCCTGCCGTCCTGCTCAGGGATTGGTGGGGAATTACATTTTGAACCTATAGTTTGAGAGTATATTGTATTGTTAGATAACTATTGGGGGATTGGCAAAATGGTTAAGGTGCTTATCTTACAGACACAAGGTACAAAGTTTATTTCTCATCTTTTGGAAGTTTGGCTAGGCTTAAAAAGGCTCCCTTGGCATCAATAACCCAGTAATCACCTGAACTATGAGCAAATCCTTGTGAAATATAATTTCTGAACTTTGCTTAGTTAACCAAACACCACTTTCAAGTAATGTGATGTAATGAATGAACTCTGACAGTCTCAGAATAATTTCACTGAGGTATAATTTTCTGATGGCCACAAAGATGTAAACGACAGTCACTGTTCATTTGTCTGATGGCCTTTTCTTCCTCTTTTCAGGAACATTGACCTGTTCTATTGGCTCACTTTTGCAAGTTGCATCAAGAGTTTGCTAGCTGTCCTGTATCTCTCCACTTCTGTTTTTAACAGTTTATGTCTTTCAGCTGCCCCTGAGTGGCCCTTGTGATCAATACACCAAGACAAGTGATCCTTCCCAGCTTTCAAAAATGTTTATTTTATTTTACTTTTGTTTATCAGGGTAGTATACTGATCACAACTGACCATTTGCAGGTATTGCCTGAGTGAAATAATTCATAAAGAGAGAATAAAAGTGGAACAGAGAAGGCAGTAAGCTATACAGATCAAAACAGAACAGAAAGTAACAATGCATAACAAAAACTGTACAGTAGCAATTAATACATGTAGCAAAAAATTATGAGAGAAATGTACATTTTTTTTAATTCACATGATTGTATTCCAGTTTTACATCATGGTGGAAATGCTGTGAGGTAATGAAAAGCAGGGCAGGTGCAGATGGTGGAGGCACAGTTAAGAGGTGTTAGTAGTTGAGAGAGAGAGTAAGGTCAGAGGTTGAGAGGCCCTTATGTAATGTGGCCTGCTATGTGGACAGCACTATTTGATTTAGTGGGAGGATTTTTTTAAGTTCAGCTTGAAAGGTGGAGAAGGGCAATTGTAGTCCCTTTAGGCAAGGGGGGATTCCCATAGTTTAGGAGAAAGGATGGAGTCTTTGTTGTCTTTTTTCATCTAATTCAACAATTTATCAGATCCAATTGGATTCGACCTTGACACTTTTTGTCCAAGGGCATGGATTCAGGACTTTGGCTCCTCCACTACCCACAATTCCCTCTGTTCCCCAGATTACCTAAAAACGTTTTTGCCACCTGATGAATCAAGACATGTTTTGAGGGCTATGTATTCTGTGGTGTAGACAAGTTGACTTTTATTTAGTTGTTTAGCTCATGCTGCTAAATACTTAACCTTTCTCTAGTCCATCCCCTTGGGTTTGGTAACTTTCCCTTTCTAAGGGAGCTGCTTGCCTTCCTTTCCTAACAAAAAAGTGCTTCATCTTGCCTAATGCTTTAGTGTATCAGTGATGAGTATTTCTGTTTCTTCTTCTTCTTGAACTTAGATTGTTGTCTCATTAGACTGGTGTTTGTTGTTGTTTTTCTTTGATATCATATCAGACAAGGCCACTGAATTTAAAAAATGTATGGCTTGTGGGCAGAAACTTCTGCTCCAAAACGTATTCCCTTTATGTATATTATTTAGTTGTAGCTCTCCTAGAAGTTGATTGTGAGGCCTAGGCCTCTTTTGGAGCTGGTCATTGAAACAAATTGGTATTCAAGGGCCTACTCCTTGCCCAAGTGGGATGTATCAGCAAATTTTGCTTCAGCAATTTCCACTCCATCCTCCAGGAAATCTGACAAAATGAAGATAGCTAAGGGCAAGAAATCACTGGAAGCCAAGGTGGAGTAAATGCACTTAGAAATCCTTTTAATATCCACAAGTAAATTTCAGGTATGCTTTTAATATCCAGAAGTAAAGTTCAGATACACAAGCATAAAACTTTTGCCCAGAGGGCTTCCTCAGGTGTATAAAACAACTTACATCGACTAGTGAATGGTTTAATTGGTACACTATTTAAACCATTCACTAGTCAATGTTAGTTGTACCTAAAATTTACTTGTGGATATTAAAAGGATTTCTAAGTGCATTTACTCCACCCTGGTTTCTAGTGATTTCTTATTTCTTATTGAATACAGTCGGTGTGTCACTGGATTTACTTACGTGCTGGTTCCCTTTATTGCCACTATAGCTAAGGACAAGGACAAAGGAAAGAGAAAGAAATGGGTAAGGAGAAGGAAAGGAAGCAAAAAGTGTGTAGAGAAGTTGAGCAAGAGGTTTCTGGAGCCATCAGGCCCGTCACTCCCAGCAATGAAGACTCTGTGATGTGAGCTCCATCTTCAGCAGAGATCTTTCAGATCTGTCCCCCATCTCTACCCTGTCACTTCTCCACAGAGCCAGCTAGCCCTAGGATCCATTATCCATTTTTACAGGGAAAAACCCTGATGTTCAGCTTGACCACCATAGGTGGCATCATCTTTCAGGTCCTTCTGATCAGAAGCTGATGTGAACAGGATGATGTGGAAGTTCCTTCGGACACAGATCCAGCTGAGGGTTCTGCCAATGCCTACCCGTCTGGTGGCCCAGCTATTGATTTCTCCTCTACCAGTTTGACTATTGGATCCGAAGCCTCCCATAGGGCACCTGCATTGGAGTTGACAACATTATCAACTTTGAGTCTGTTTCCCTTATTCTCTTAACTATGGCTCTATTGGATAGAGATGTGTCTTGGAGCTGATACTTGGGAGTTGACTCGTAGGTTTATAGGTATGTACTAGGCTTGCAACCACCAGGGCCTTTATCAAGCTTAGTCGTGCAACCCAACCCAATTGTAACCCTATGTATCATGGGTGTTGTTATTAGGATGGGCCGGGCTTATGTTAGTTAGGAAGTTTCTAGAGGTTATATGGGGGGGGGGGGCATGTTAGTTTGGGCATTACTGTCTGCCTCTGTCAAGCAGGGACATGAGGGCCAGACCAGGGGTGAATTTATGATTTCTCCTTCATTGGTCAAGGTTACACTTAAATAGGGTTAAGGATGGACTTCTGATAATTGCAGAGTTTCACAGACTCTGAAGTTTTGCCCCTCTGTGCCTCAGCTCGGGATACAGTACCCTTGTCAGTCTTGTTGCTGAGTTGGATCGGGGCCAGGGGCATTCCATCTCTGACTTCCTTGGGTCAGGATTCAGCTTTTGAGAGGGTCCTCTCCAGATCCAGAGAGGAGGTGTCTTAGTCTCACTCTGTTCCATCCCAACGTCCTGTGTATTTTGTAACTGTGTCAGCTTAACCTATCCTACAGGGACAGCCAGCCTCGCTCATACTCAAGGGCTTTTGCTTGGTGAGCTCCCCTTCTGATTCCGACCCTTCCTCAGAAGCCCCTATGTTGGGCCATAGGAAACAGGTCAATAAAAGAAGGCACTTGGAGTCATCTTCGGTGTTAGTCACAGAAGATACCAATTGTGATAAAGTGGAGGACTCCCCATGATCCCTCCTGGAATACATCTCCTTTGGGGATATTCTGGAATTTATGAAATAAAGAGAGGATTGGTCCACCAAAGCACCCTTCCAGAGGTGTCAATATTCCTTGAGGCATTCCAGGCTGGCTCATTTACCTTATGGGTGCTCCCACACACTAATGAAATAGTAGACCAGGTTTCTCAGTGGACTGGAAGGATCCTGATGTGGTGGAGCTAATCCCAAATAAATAGGACGAGATTTTGGTTGCACCTTGAAACAAGTCCCATTGGAACAAGGGCCACACAGTAGATGCCATGGTTGTTGCAGCAGCCACCAAAAAGGAGCTGTTGCAGGAGAGCACATCTGTCCACCCCCTAAGTCTTTCTAGTAGCACTTACTTCCACCAGGAGGACGTCTGAGCTGCAAGCTTGATTTTGTGGTTTCTAAAGGATAGGGCATCTTCTGTGAAATAATCCTCATTTCCTACCAAAAGTGGCCTCTGAAGCAAATCATAATCAAATGATCAATCTATCAGTGTTTTCACAAATTTTTCAAACTGAAATCGACTCTATATTTGATGGGTGTTCATCATCAACACAGACTTTATTTACTTCACACGTAAAATATCAGAGAGTCAGACAGACCATCTTTTTCTCTTCTTCTCAAAAACTAAATTGGGAGAAGGAGTCTTTAAAGTAACATTGTCCAGGTAGCTTTCTGAATGTATTTCCTTTGTTTATGACAAAATAGGGTTAACTTTACTCAGCTAGAACTGTGGCTCCCTCCCCTGCTTTTTTTGTTAGGTGAGATGAGGATGAGATTTTTTTCTTTGGTTACTTAGTCTACAGTTCATACCTTTGTGTCACACTTCAGGTTGGATGTACAGTTTAGATCTTGTATATCCTTCAGCTCAACCATATTCAGGAATATTCTTCCATGAGACAACTTGGGTTTTTTGGTAGCTTAGGAATCTATCCCAACTGCTGAATCAGATGTAACAGGCAACAATGGATAGAAAAATTATGTACTTACCATGACACTAGATCCATGTTGTCTTGTTCTGGGTGGTTCAACATTCCCTCCTTCTCTCCGTCTTCCATACTAAATTTTTGTTGTTGGCTCCTGACTGATTGGATGGATTTGGCAGGGGACCTTGTATTTTTTACAGCCTATTGTTATTCCTGTGTCCTTTCTTACTCAGTTAGATTTGGTTAGTTAGGCCTGTGCTGTTTTTTCACTAGGTTGTTGATAACTAAAAGCAGACAAACTTGATCTGAGGTAATCTGAAGACTAGAGGGAATTGTAGGTAGGGGAGAAGCCAGAGTCTTGGATCCAAGCTCTTGAAAAAAAGAGCTGAGATCAGATCTGATCGGATCTGGTAACCCAGCTGTTGAACTAGATGGAACAAGACAACACAGATCTAGCTTCATGGTAAGAACATAACACAAGCTTGTGGACAACAGATTAATTATAATTGTAGCCAGTGCAAGCATATAGTTATTGTAATGGAAGGAAAACAAGAAGTCTGTTTAGTTTGTGTTTTGCAGCTGTATCCTGGCAGGTGTCCTCTTACAGTTTTATTGCCACTTTGTTCCATCTCTTCCATGTTACATTATCACTCAGCCTTCTTTGCTGCCTGACTCTGGATCGAATGAAATGATGAACTTAACCCAATTAATCCAGCTTATGAATGAAAAACTTGAAAATCTTTCTACAAGGGTGGATAGCTTGTCACAAACAAACACTTCGGTGAGACCTAAAATCATGGCTAACTGTGCTCCCAGCACTCAACTACAAGGGTGTTTGACTACCTGTAATTGTTCTGGAAACGGAGCTACTAATGAAGGAGCAAACCACACTGGTGTACTACACCCACAACAGAATGAAACTAGTGGTGAAGTTTCCACTTTTTTTAATTCTACAAATAAAGCCTCCTCAGGGCTTATAGGGCTTTCTAACATGACTGAATGGTTAAAGTTACAACCAGTTTTGGGTTCCAACCACAACAAAAGGGTTGGTAGAGGCTCGGCTGGAGGAGGTGAGTCCTTACCTTTTAAATTAAAGGAAGTTGACAAGAAAATGTTGAAACTTAAAAAACTATAACTGGAAGTGAGTTACTTTGCAGAATGTAAGAAACAGGGAGTAGTACTGAAAGGTTTACGATCTTGGCAGTACCCATCAGGTTTGGAAGCTGGAACAGAATTTTACAATGAACTTCTTTCTTTATTTGACAGACATGGTACCGAACATATGGACATGATGTGTAAGCATTATGCCATATCCATAGAAAAATTGACAAATGAGGTCACTGGGTTGAATATTGACATAAGGACACACCCAGACTTTATGAGGTACCATTACAATTACAAGAGAGTGTTTTCATCAATTGACCAACAATTACTTAAGAACTCTGAGGCGAAATTAAAGAAACTAAGAATGGACATTAATGACTTAAAAAATGGATCTGCTTACCCTAAACCACCTCTCTCTCAGTGTAAAGGCATTTTTGGTCATCAAACCCAACGCAATAACTTTGTGTATCCTTATGGTAGTAAAGACCCTGAGCCTGCAATGCGAGTAGGAACAGGTGTTGGAGAATTGGATGCATTTGAGGGAGATTGGAGAAATGATGACCCTGACTTGCGCCCAGCCAACAATTTGGCTAATAACAACCATTTTAACACTAATGACAGTAATGATTCTTTTTCCAACAGGGGCCAGAACCATCAACGGAGATACAATATGAGGGGCAGGAAAGAGAACATCAATTACAACAGATAACTTCAACACCCGTCATTTTATCAAACAATACTGGAGACTTCAAAGTGTACAATTACTATCATTTTAACATCAGACACGAACTTTGTAACCTTTTTAGCAAAGGACTGACCTTTGTACCTGATGAGCACTTTGACCTACCAGCAACTTTGATTGACTTGAAGTTATACATCCGAAAACTTAACCTGTCCTTGATTTTCGAAGACAAGCCTTTTGTAGAAGACCCTTTGAGGGTATCTAGTACTTACAATCCACCAATTTTCCCCCCTTTATCTTTGTTTGAACACATGTGAGGCCGATTTCAGGACTCTCTACACGACTAGAAAGAGGAATACCATTAGGAATGTTTCAGACAATGAAGTAGAAGCCTTGAACCTAGTCAGAACTTTACCGGTCAGAGTTTTGAAACCAGACAAAGGTGGTGGTTTGGTGATCATGGACAAAGAGGAATATGATAAGAAAATGTTGGACATTTTGAACAGTAACACCTATGTTAGATCAAGTATCAACAAAATGAATATTGCATATAAAAAAATGTTTTCCTTCTTTAGGGACTTATTGATTGAAGGCTTGATCAGCATTGATATTTACAACTATATAGTGGTTCCCAACCCAAAAACATCTAACTTATTTGGTTTACCCAAGATTCATAAAAGCCTTCAAAACCCCCCTATGACAGCTTTAGTCAATGCTAGGTCTTCTATTACTTATGCTTGTGCCAAGTTCATTGATGAGTTATTAAAGAAGTATGTGTCCCAAGAGTTACAAATAGTTAAGGACTCCTGAGCTTTTTTAGAAAATGTAGACAAATTTGAATACTGTGACAATATTCATTTTCTTACAATAGATGTAGTCGACCTTTACTTCTCCATACCCCATGACATAGGGATTGAATATGTCACCAGAAACCTAATAGCACATGGAGCGGAGAGTGATGAGATCCGTCTAATTCAAGAACTATTAGACGTGATCCTGAACAATAATTATGTTGGATTTAATGGGGGCATACATAAACAAATAATTGGAGTAGCTATGGGTTCCCCTTGTGGAGCCAACTATGCCAGTTTAGTACTGGCCCAGTGGGAACATGACTATGTATTTAAGGACAACAATTTTCAGAAAGTCAAACTATATAATAGGTTTTTGGATGACATTTTCATTATGTTTCAGGGTAATGTAGGGGATGCAAGCAACTTTGTTGAGGTTTTAAATAACAGCACTCCATTTTTGAAATTCACATTTACCTTTGGTGAAGACACCATTAACTGTTTGAATGCTGAATTGAAGAGAGACGACATCCACAGGGGTTATGTTGCTAAAACTTGCAGGAAACCCACTCACTCTAACACTATGTTACATTTTTCTAGTTGACACCCGCTACACCAGAAAAAATCTGTTTTAAAGGGCCAACTAGTTAGAGCGGCAAGAATGACTACTGAAGACTTTGCCTTCAACGAGGAATGTACCTTGTTGAAATGCATGTTTATGAGTTGTGGGTACCCCGAATCACTGGTGGATGACACAATAGGAGAAGTTTGTAAGAAAAGGGGTTTGGGTTCTTTCAATCCCATTCTGACTTTGAAACAAACCAACGTGAACCTGGCAGAGTCAGATGAAGTCACATTACAGATTCTTGGTGTCCACTCTTCTAGCATGGGTGAAACCATTTTTTCCCAAGAGAAGTACAATAAAAAAAGTTTCATTACTTCTTTTTCATTAGAAGCTAAATATATTAGCAATGTACTTAGAAAGAATTGGCAGTTGTTATCTTTTGAAAAAGAACTCACAGAGAAAATGGGGGACAAACCTGTTATCATTTTTAGAAAGGGCAGAAACCTCAAAAACATTATGGAAAGACCTTCAATAAAGCATACTATAACTGAAGGCACATTCAAATGTGAGACATGCAACTATTGTAAATTTATATCTACAGGGTCCACATGTATAGTGAAGCAACGTCTGTTTAAAGCAAAGGGTCATTACAATTGTAACTCAAAATCAGTGGTGTATTTAGCTGTGTGCCAGTCATGCCCTGCCTTTTATATAGGGAAGACTGACAGAAAACTTAGAGAGAATTTATGAACATACGTACCACATTAGGAAGAAGAGCAACACTAACGCCCTTGCAAGACATTGTAATAATAACCCTTCTCACGCTTTCCTTTTTAAAGTTATAGACCAGGTACTTACAGATGAAAGAGGAGGACCCCAACAATTGTTATTAGAAAAAAAGGAACTCACTTGGCAACTTAAAATGAACTCTTACACCTCACCAGGGTTGAACAAAGTTACTTCTTTGACTTGTGTTTTAAAGTTAAGAAACCTGCTAAGATAAGACTTCTTGCATCATTACTTAAACCTCAAGTCTGGTTTTTATACCTTAATTCACAAATGTTTAACTTGAGAAACATTGGTTTTCTGACCTCTGCAGCGCTTTGCTGTACTTTGACCCATACCTTATTTTATTTTATTTTATTATTTTTATTTGTATTTTCATTTTGCATAGTTTCGTTCAGGATTTGTATGTTTTATTTTTGTCAGGTTCTGCATTGTGGTCTGACTTGATTTTTGCTTACTTCTAGACACATACACCTTTTTGCGTAAGCAACAATGAGACCTTAATGTTTAGACCCATGGTATTTTGAAGTGCTATGTTTACTTATTGTCAATGTCATTGAACACCAACAGCTGTGGATTTACTTAGGTGTTGCGTTTCTTTCTTTTTTTTTTGTCTTCTGCTTCTTTATTTATTACCTTTTTCACACACAGTACAAACTTATTTGCAGAACAATGTGCCGTATTCATGGGCACGATTGTGAACTGATTTTTCATTTGTTTGGCTATCCGCCTTTTTTGCATGTTTAGTACCTGCACGGTTCTTGAATGAAGTACCATCTTGTGAATCTGGCGATTTGTTTGTTTTGATTTAGACGTGTCTTTCACGCAATGCCTTGCCATATTTTTTCTGAAACAGCTGCATTTTTACTTGTTTTGGCTGCTACAACTGTGCATACTAAAGCTTAGAAAGTGTTCTCATCGCAGCTTGGTGCTTTACCCATTGCTCAAGGAACATTAAAAAAAAAAAAAAAAAAAAAAAGTATTTTTCATATACTGTTGCTGCATTCTGTTGGTGTTGAAATGACAAGCAATTTCTGTGTTAGATTTTTAACACAGAAATAAACATATTCTGTTATTTAATATTAGAAATAACATTTCTTTTATTAGAAACACCTTTGAAATTATGCTTATTGCAGACTCCTAGTTGAGTTTCACTGTTTATTTATTCATTTATTATTGATTCTTCATTATGCATTAGAGATGTGTACTCCTTACTACCTTTTCTGTTAAGGAATGGATATTACGTTTAGTTGCAAGCATTACTTCATTTTATTTTCTTTTTAATCACAAGATTCTGTATGAGTTTTGTTTTAACCTATGAAAAGTTGTTTGCTAAAATGTATTTTAAGGGAAACAAACAGTATTTATACTTGATTAGGTTCATGAATCTTCACTAAGACATTCTTGGTTACTTTTATCAAGTTCATGTTTATTTTTTGAAAACTTTTTTATGTTTGACACTCTGTCTACACTAAGTGGACATTTATTTATGCTTTTAATGTAATACAACTTTAAATGTGAAGGTATGTCAGTGGGTTCAATTAAGGCAGCTGTTTGTAATTTTGTAACACACACCCCTTTTTTTGGGTTTTAAATTGTGTTTGATGATTTTTTCCTTTGTCTGAAGAAGTCTTCCTACTAAGGGAGACGAAAAGTGCTTTACTTTTACATTTTCTAATAAACCTTTGGAGTTTTACACCTGCTGGTTCGGAACCTTTTGGTTTGTTTTTTGACAGTTTGTTTTTCTTCAGTTTTGGGATCTGGTAACCCAGCTGTTGAACTAGATGGAACAAGACAACACAGATCTAGCTTCATGGTAAGAACATAACTTTCGTTTATTCCATAAATTACCATGAAGCCAAAGGAGCAAATGATCATTAAGTCCTTGGCTGGCTGTTCTTGCTAACACAAGCTTGTGGACAACAGATTAATTATAATTGTAGCCAGTGCAAGCATATAGTTATTGTAATGGAAGGAAAACAAGAAGTCTGTTTAGTTTGTGTTTTGCAGCTGTATCCTTGCAGGTGTCCTCTTACAGTTTTATTGCCACTTTTATTTCATCTCTTCCATGTTGCTTTAAAGCTATTCTGTTAATCTGTGTTCCATCCACTTTTCTGGTTAGCTGTTCTAATTTCCTACCACTCACTCTGTGAAAGAGTATTTTATTGCATCCATTATAAATCAGGATCCATCTATGCCAGTTCTGCTGTTTTCTTCCCACCCTTTGCCTAAAGCCCTTTAGACCTTCTGCTCTTCTAGTGAATGTCCTCAGTGTCTCTATCATTCCCACCTTTTCTGTTCTGTGAAGTAAAGATTCCATGAACCTGCATCATGTCTTTCTGTGATTGTTGATCTAGTCCTTGTATCGTTTTTGCAACTGTCTTTAGCAGTTTATTTTTCACTAAATGTTCTTCATAGCTGACATAATATTTCATGTTTGATGTTAGCAAAGTCATGGGGAGTGTGCTTATGACCAGCATCTCTGGATTCCATTCCTTAAGATCTGCATCCCAGCATTCTGTTGGTACATCACCACTTTTGTTTTGCTGTTCTTTTGATGGGTTATTTTTGACATAATAATGAGTGAAGCTAATTTCTTCTGCAGTTGCCACCTCTTTCACATATGTAAGGTGCAAGCTGCAACAACTGGGCAGGCTATGTCCATAAATGTTTTGTCCAGCTTGGTAGTATGTATCTGTGTATGTATGGATCTACACTGCAGTTTAACATAATATTTTCATTAATTTCTGATATATTTACAGTCATCATGGCACTGCAACCTTTCCTCACAAACATCGAATTTAAGGCAGAAAGGTCATTACTGAACAGGGCTGCCAGTCAGTCATAAATAACCATGTCTTCTTCCATCACAGGTTACTTTCCAAAGCATGGTTTTATTATCAATTAGCAGTCAGCTCTTTAATGCCACATAATTGCAAGCTCAATTACCACAATCACAACTGTTTTGTCAATAATATTATTTTGGTTAAACGAACAAACAATAAAATGTATGAACTTCAGTATTTGCATTAACGAACAAACAATAAAATGTAAGCGCTTTCATTTAAGTAATCTTAAACTTCATCACACTACTTTAAAAAACATCACTTCCTTTTATAACTTTATGTAAATTCAAAAAAGCCCGCCATATGGCTCTTCAAATTTGTGCATGCCTAATAGTAATAAATAGGGAAATAGAATCTAATAACTATTTATACATTGAATTTTGTGTATACTCAAAAGATCTACTTAAATTATGAATCAATAACCAGCTTATAAGTGGATTAATCCTATGAAAAATATATTATTTTATTATATAAAATGAATGTATAAATAAGTATTTTAAAGTAGTGTCTGATGAAGTTTGATTACTTAAACAAAAGCGCTTACATTTTATTGTTTGTTCGTTAATGCAAATACTGAAGTTCGTACATTTTGTTTGTTCGTTTATGCAACTACTGAAGTTCGCTTTGGTTTTATAATAAAGTTGGTTCATATCCAGTTGGTGGCTTTTCGCTTTGTTGTTTAGTATCCAGTTTGTTTGTTTATTTGGAATCATGTTGTCTACTAATGGTAGCGAAAGTGCCGTACATCTGGAGGACGTTTCTAACAGGACCGAAGGGTCAATTGGAAATTTAACAGCTCTAATTTTAAAGCTTTCCCAGCGAGTGAATGGGTTATATGAGAGACTCAATGCTGCAGATGCCAATAGTGCAAACGGGGGTTTGCAAGTTGGAACAACTAATAATGCCTGCAATTTTAATTTGATGCCTGCATGCCTAGGAAATGGAAATCAATCAAATATTGACAATAATCCTAAGACTGGTTTGGAAGATCAGCGGCAAAATATTGAACCGCAAGTGCAAGGTAATAATAGAGTTTACCAGCCATCTCGTGCCTTAGGGCAGTTTTTTAGAAATAAAGACAATAAAAGAAATGAAATTCCAGTTTTAAATGAATGGCTGGAATCATCATTCATCTTTTCAGGTGGGCCAAGTATAAGTACTACTTCACTAGACTCAACATTAAATGACTATGACTATAAATTACTTAAATGTAAAAAATTGCAACTGGAGAATGCATATTTAAGAGAATGCATTAAACATAATATCATACCTAAGGGGCTGCGGTTTTGGCGCTTCCCCACAGGTTTGGTTTATAATTCTCCATTTCACACAGAATTGTTGCAACTGTTTGATAAAAGCAGAAAAGAATTGCTTAATTTAATAATAAAATATAATCAAACAGACATCGATCAGCTCATGGTAGATTTGGATCGACTAGATAAAGACATTAGAACTGATGTTTGTTATGACAATATACAATATGAGATGCTTAGAATATATAATACCATTGAGCAACAGATAACAAAATTGAAAATTGGTAAAATTAATAAATTAGAGAAAGATCTCAATCAGTATGCGAATGGTATAGCTTATCCAAAACCCCCAGGAGGGCAAAGAAGAAATAAACCGTATGTTTTTAATAACAAATCAAATAAGAACATTAGATCTGATGAACCTAGAGACTTGGGGCAACATAGAGACTTTGGGCAAGAAATTGATTTGACATATGAAGAAGAGTTTCCAGAGTTGAGAAGGTCCGAAAGACTGAAAAATAAAAACCCTTATTTCAACCATCAATCAGCGGGGTTTCAAGGGGCCAAGCCCAAAGACAAACAGTGGAGAACTTAAATTGGTGGTTGGATCCAAATGAACATAATGCTGGGCATGAAATGCAAATGGCCAGCAATGATACAATAATGAGTGATGATTGTAAAAATAATTGTGTGTTTAGTTTAAATGAATTTAATAGTTTGCAAGATACTTGTATATGTAGTATAAATGGAGTAATGTCTGATGATTTAAACATATTATAGTCAATGAAGGTGGTGATTTCAAAGTTTTTAACTTTTCTGATATTGAAGTTAATCAAGATGTAGCCAACTTGTTAGCTAAAGGCTACACTTTTGTTCCTTCAAGGTCTTTTGACTTCACTTCCATTATGATAGATATAAAATTATTTTTAAGGAATATAAATTGCACTTTAATATATCATGATAAAATTTATAATGAGTCTAGTAAATTTAATATTAGTAGTACTTTTAATCCACCCTTGCATCCAAAACTTGTATTATATGAAAAAATGTGTGAATATCAATTGAAATGTCTAGATAAATTCAGTAGTGAAACTAATACTTTATCAAATTTAAATTCTGAAGAACAAAAGATTTTAACAAAATTAAAAATGGAAAAAAATTAGAATCATGAAGCCAGATAAAGGTGGAGGAGCTGTTATTTTGAGTAATGAATTATATAATAATAAATTAAATTCAGTTTTGGAAACTGATACTTATGAACAGATATCTATAAATGAATTGAATATAGCATATAAAAAAATATACGCTCAGATGTATGATTTGTTTTTAGATAAGCGTATAGATATAAATTTATTTAATTATCTTAATATTATAACTCCCAGAATTCCTATATTTTTTGGAAATCCAAAAGTACATAAAAATATAAGAGACCCACCTATGCGACCATTAGTAGATGGGAGAGATTCTATTACGTCAGCTTGTGCTAAATATGTCGACTATGAGTTAAAAAAGATTATAAAAAAAGAAAAATATATATGTAAAGATTCATGGACATTTTTAGAACACATGAATGAAGTAGAATTTAACAAAAATGACATTTTAGTAACTATAGACGTATGTGATTTATATACAGTTATACCACAAATAATAGGACTTGAATGGGTTAATGAATTACTGGTTCAATATCGTGTTAATCAAGAATTAATTAATCTTATAATAGAACTTTTGGAAATAGTATTAAATAATAATTTTTTAATGTTTGATAAAAAATATTTTTTGCAGAAAAAAGGTATTGCAATGGGTTCTCCATGTGGAGGCACATATGCAAACCTTGTTATGGCATTCTGGGAGAAAAAATATATTTTTAATAGTCAATATTCTTCATTTATCAAATCTTATCACCGTTTCCAAGATGATGTTTGCCTCATTTGGAATGGTACTTTAGAAATTTTAAATGAATTTTTAACATATATTAATCAAACCACAGAATTTTTTAAATTTACATGGAATATTAATGAACATAGTATTAATTATCTAGATATACAATTGACGAAAGATTTAGAAAATGAAACATATATTGCAGCTATCCACAGAAAAGAATCATATTCAAACAGCTTCCTTCACTATAATAGTTCTCATCCCGAACATCAGAAAAAATATGTAGTGAAGGGACAACTAGTGAGAGCTGCTCGAATGATTACCAATTTTCAGCAATTTGAAATAGAATGTGATTTTTTAAGAAGTATGTTTATTAATAAATGTTATCCACAAGCATTGGTCGATGTATTAATATTAGAAGTAACCAATAAAAGATTAAATGGTCATTTTAAGCCTATCTTATGTAAACAAGAATCAGTAGAGATTATTAATAATAATACATATAATATAATAAATGAGCAAATTATTGATTATAGAAATAAAGTTGAAAAGGATAATTTTGCAAAAGCTTTAATTATTACTTATTCTCAAGAACATTATTTATTAAGAGAAATATTTATTAATAATTGGGCAATGCTTATGGATGATCCACAATGTAAAAAATATTTAGGTGATATACCAAAAATAGTCTACAGAAAAGGTAGAAGTTTTAAAGACATACTAAAAAAGAATCTTATATAATAACGAAAAATAGTAATATAGTAAAAGGGATGAATAAATGTGGAGCCTGCAATTGGTGTTTCAAAATTAAAGAAGGACATGCTTTTCATCTAAGAAACAAAAAATATTATTTGAAAAGTAGATATAATTATAAATCTAAAGCAGTAGTATATTTAGTGATGTGTAACTCTTGCCCTATATTTTATATAGGAAAAACAGAGAGAATGTTATCACAGAGAATTTATGAACATGAATATTCCATAAAGAAAAACAAAACAAATAATGCCTTAGCAAAACATATTAATGAATTTATAGATCATCAGTTTTATTTTACAGTAATTGATCATATAGAAGTAGATGATAAATGTCCCTGGGGGTTATTGTTAGAACAAAAGGAATTACAATGGCAAATCAAAGTACAGGCTGGTATGTCGCTAGGAATTAATGAACGTAGTTCAATAGCCCCAATTCTAAAACTTAAGGCATTAAATAGAAAGAAAATTAAAGATTAAGATGAAATAATTTATTATTTATTATTATATATATGTGTAGATTTTTAATTAAATTATTAATTATTATATCATACATATTTATTAAATATTTTTAAATATTTTAAATAAACATTTTAAAATATTTATATTTAAATTGTTATTGGAGGAAAGCATCAATATAATCTAATTTGTTTATTTTAATTATATATACTTATTTATACATTCATTTTATATAATAAAATTATATATTTTTCATAGGGTTAATCCACTTATAATCTGGTTATTGATTCATAATTTAAGTATATCTTTTGAGAATACACAAAATTCAATGTATAGATAGTTATTAGATTCTATTTCCCTATTTATTACTATTAGGCATGCACGAATTTGAAGAGCCATATGGCGGGCTTTTTTGAATTTACAGAAAGTTATAAAAGGAAGTGATGTTTTTTAAAGTAGTGTCTGATGAAGTTTAAGATTACTTAAATGAAAGAGCTTACATTTTATTGTTTGTTCGTTAATGCAAATACTGAAGTTCGTACATTTTATTGTTTGTTCGTTTATGCAACTATTGAAGTTCACTTTGGTTTTATAATAAATTTGGTTCGTATCCAGTTGGTGGCTTTTCGCTTTGTTGATTAGTATCCAGTTTGTTCGTTTTTTGGAGTCATGTCGTCTAATAATATTATTTTGACAGCACAGATGCAATTTTCTTTTTTTGTTTTGCTTAATATTTCCCTCTGCTATTTGCCAATTATCCCTCCTCCCTTCAGCCAATCATCCCATCAGTTTCCTCATCACCTGGAGTGATGGTTGACAGGGAGAGGCCATCATTAAAGCAGTCACCAGGAGTGGTTCAGCATTTTTCTTTTGGTCCGGACACGCTGTTTCACTCACCTCAGTGAAATCCTTCAAATAGAGCATGTAATGGGCATTAGCACTGCACTGTCTCTAACTTCAGTAAAGGGTCTATCTACAGGAGACACGGTGTGGTTGTCCCCCCTGGTCTCACCCAGGGAAATCAAATTATATGCATGTACCCCTGGGCACCAGAGCCACTAATAGAACTTGAGTCCTCAGGGCCATAGTCATGGCTTTTGCCCTCTAAGACACTGGCACAGGCTACAAACAATTTTCATTTGCTTTCTGCAATAAAATTGTATGTTTCAGCAGAGCAGACATCTTACAGGTATGGACTTCCATGCATAGCAATCATCTGGTATTCATTACCTACAATGTAGCATATGTGCATCTGTTAAGTGGTTCCAAAACAGTTGCAGAAAACCCTGAAATTATCTATTTTGAAGAAGCTTATCAAGGAGACCCTGTCAATAACCCACATATACAGTGGAGATGTCGAGACTCCACAAAAGACACCTGGGCCTGAAAAAGAGGGGAAGAGGCAAGCACTTTCAGAAAGCATTGATAACTATTGCAGCACCATTGTAACATCCCAAACTAATTTTGCTATTTTAGAAAGTGTGTGAATTGTTTCAGTGGTAGATTTATGAACTAATAGGTAAACATAACCATAATAGCCAAAAGAGGGGAAAGTAGATCCTGTTTAGAAGATGGATCTTTGAGTACATTTCCTTTTTCTTAGGTCTGAAATAAAATAATGACTAAAGATATGCATAATGCCATTCTAAAGAAGTAATTTGCTGATAAACATGTTAAATGTTTAAGCCTGGCCATGGAAGAAATGGCAGCTTTTGTGGAAAAAGTTTGACAGAGATGTTTGAAAAAGTAAAACAGAGTGTCTATGTCAAGAGTGTGGAAGCATATGAACATAGGAACAATACTGAGCAAGTGATTGCAGGCACCAAAAGAGGTCTGTCCATATTCACCTTTAAGAAGACACACTTAAAAGTTCTTGCAACTCGTTACGAGTATTTAATAGTGCCCACCTCCTAACTCAAGGCAGGCTATACATGCTAACTCTGGTTAAATTTATCTGTACTCACCCAATCATCAAGATTAGCCTTAAAGGCAGACAAAGTAGTACCTTTGTTTGACCTGTAGTGGCAACTTCTTCCATAATTTGGGAATACACTGAGTTAGGAACTTATCCCTCCATTAAGTCCTTTTTATTTGATGGTGCAAATGTAGGAAGTTAGTTATATATTATTTGATGATAGCACTCACTGGGTTTTACATCTGATGAAGTTTTAATGAAAACGCAGTGATTTTAGAGCATTTATGTGTACGTTATGTGTTAATTGTGTCTGCAGTAAATCCTCCTGTCTTTTGGATCGGTCTGAAATGGTGCTTTTGGTTACTAGTGATTTTTTACCAAGTTATTTTCTCCTTTCAACTTGGTATCTGTAGAACCACTGCTTTTATGAAACAGTAGGAGAGTAAATAGGATTGGGTCTTTTGTGGCTTAAAAAGCAAGACACGAGTATTTCACCTGGCAGCCTTGAGAATGCCATGTCTGAGAAGTTAATAGGATAAAGTGGAATACTTCCAAAAGTAGATTTGTTTTTTTAGGCGTAAAGTCCTCCACACCCCCATTCAAGGGACTTAACCCATATACCCCTAGTGTAATATAGTTAACTTTGAGATCATGGCACTGAGGAAAGAGGATTCTCCTGTGTAGTACCAGTAGCTTAGCTAAGATGGAGAAATGGTGGCAGCCACCCCAGGTGCAACGTGCTGGGGGTACGATTGACAAATGTCAGTCAGTCCCCAGTACTATGCATCATTCTACATCTGTGGTCATTTCTGAAATGCTTAACACCCCATGTGTGACATAGCCTGTAGCATGTGCTTACTACAATACATTACTACAGCAAGCAGTTGTTTGCTACAGTTTATATAGAAATGAAGCACTGCAGCAACTGCTTGGTACATTTATACCAAGCAGTTTGCTACAGTTTAAAAAGCACATTTTTTTGTTAATATTTCAAGCACTTGAGAACACTGTGCATGGAATAAACTGTAGAAAGCATTTTTTTTTTTTTTGCTGCTGAACTTAGAGTTGAGAATGTAAATGCTAGACTGGGTAATGAAAAAGGTGCCAGAATAGCTAGTAGCTACATCTCTGTGTGATGCAACCATCATTAGTGCAGTAATGGGTTTTCTTGCTCTTGTCTGTCAGATTGCTGTCTTTACACAGTCTGTCAGGCTTGTGCCTACCCTCCTTCCCATAGCAGGTATACCTGAAGAATATTAAACTGGTCTTAGATGTATTCTTTTAAAAAATCGCAGGGATTTGGGAAGCCATACTGATTACAAGACTAACTAATACATGAACCCCAACAGGGAGAACTGTTCAGCAGTACAGACAGACTGACAGGCAGACACACACACACACACACACACACACACACACACACACACACACAAATGCACATGCACACAGTCATGGCATTTTCTAGGGAGATTTATTGAGTGACTTATTTGCATCATACACAAGTATTTTTTTTCTGCTGCAGGATTTGTTTTGTCATATTTGGATGCATTCTGTGCTTCATGACTTTTACATTAATTTAATGTTTTTATACATTGTGTTTGTTTTTCTTATATGTATTTTTACTGTTGAGATATTGATGACTAGCTGTGTGCAATGCAGGACTGCACTTTACAGTGCAGGCAAGCTCTCTTGAGGACAGGGCTTATTCATTATTAACATAAAACTTGCTTACATATGCCACAAGCCTGTGTAGTTTGAGACAGCCAGTTGTGTACAGTTGGTGAATGTCCCCTGGTAAGAGGGGTTCTGTATGATGCGACATAAGAATGGTTGGAAGGATTTAGTATCCATCATGTCCTGCTATTGCCTCTGGCAATGATATATATGTAGTTTGCCATTGAGAAAGTGGTAAACAGCCTCCCTTCTTGAAGTACGTCTGTATTATAAAAAGCTCATAATCAGCTCCAGTGATGTATTTGATTTTCTAAATAAAGATTCAATGCCAGTTATGTCAAATATATTCCCCAGATTAAGAAATGCCTTGATGTAATATTTGCTGTTAAAATCAGTACATTTACCAGAGCAGTGTAAAACAAATGCTGTAAAATACATCTGTTGTAGTATTTCACATCTGGCTATACCTCCAAAGACAAAAGCCTCATTGTGGTAAAACATTGATTCCCACTAGGTCCAACAGCACCTGACACCTGCCCAGTACTACCACCTTTACCAGCAGAACTGTTTATAGTTCTATACCTCATGATGCCTTGATAGCCTTGTCTGCAAACCTTCCTTCTGCAATCTAAACATTCAGTCAAGCTTAATTCTGTTATAGTCTAAGATTCTAAAATAAATATTAAGTTAAACTGTTAGTACAGAAGCCCACCACAACCCACTGTGGCATTTGTAGTCCATCTTTACCCAGTGTTTGCAAGCACACTGATCGTTAGTGACAGCTACCATGTACAACAATTAAAGAAGTGATGAATATTCTGCCATACAGAACTTCAACACTTATATGAGGGGTCCTGCATGTCTTACTGTGAGAGGGTAAAATGGATTTCATGGGAAAGTGAAATATTTTGCAAAAGTGAAATGTATGCCAGGTTATGCTGGGCTGGGAAAGGAGAGACTAGGACTTCAGGGTTTTGTAGTAGGTTATGTTAGAAGTGGTATAATATGGTGATATACTGTAGCAGAGTGTAGGTAATATATATTTTATCTGGCTCCCTATTGAAATGTCAGCACTCATAACTCTGAGTGCCAACAGACAGAAAAAAAGTTTGAAAACCCAGGAGATGAGTGAATCTTGACCAGTGGTCTTCTCTTTTAAACTTTTAATTTGCAGGATTAAGCCCCCTGCACCTCCTGATCATAGGAAGTTAATAGGTTAATGGACCTACGGCCATTACAGGCCTAGCCAAGTTCTACCCTTATTTCCACAATTAGCACCTATTGCCCCTGTCAAAGAGGGACATAGGTGCAATCCCCAGGGTGAATTTACGTTACCAATCCAATCGTCCAGATTGCATTTGAAGAGGGCCAGTGAGGTGCTCTGTTTGACATGAAGTGAGAGTCTGTTAGAAAAGTGTGGTAACCTCTGGAAGACAAATCTGTCCCTCCAACAGGTTCAATTAATGTCGCATACCAGATTAAGGTCTTTAGAGCGAGTAACCCGTATACCATTTGACTTGTGGATATGTAGCATTTCCAGTAAAGCAAGGTCAGAGATTGCCTTGTATACAAAGCAGAGATCACCTCTGAGTAGTCTGTATGAAACAATAAAGTGATAGTGAATTCAGATGATCCACATAGGACAGATGCTGAAGATTTTGAATTTTCCTTTTGAGGAGCCTTTGTGTTCTACCCAGTTGCAGCAGGTGATCGGAAAGGTACATACTAAAATGGGCATTGTACTCAGTTATTGGCCTAATGAGGGAAGAGTACAGGGAGGTTATAACTTATTTTTTTTCTGGAGGCAATGTCCTTACTTATGAAATGAGCAATATAGAATGTCCTTATCACTCTGGAGACATGGTGATCAAAGATAAGGCTGCTGTCAACCTGTTGGTACAGGTCTCTCACCACTGAGTGCGTACTTAGGTTGTTGCTATTGATGTAGTAGTTAGCAGGAACATTGCTCTTACCAAAAGGGATGATAATGCATTTTTTTGCATTGAGTTTAAAACCATGACTTTACCACCAGTCATTTGTTTGTGTAAGACCCTCTTGTAGGATGTTGGCATAATTTGGAGATTCTATGACTGCGGTCATCAGCAAACTTTGTCAGCCACAGACCTTTACTTTTAGCTTGTACTTCGGAGAAATAGATTCCAAACAGTAGAGGTCCCAGGACTGATCCCTGTGGAACACCACTGGTTACGGGTTTGCTGTTGGAGGTGGATTCCCCTATTTTGACTATATGGGTTCTATCAGTGAGCCAGTTAGTGACCTATCTAATGATATAAGGGTTGATACCTAGTTGGGTGCACTTGTCAATGATGCCTGAGTAGGGGATATTGTCAAAGCCTTGGCTAAGTCTGGGTAGGCTGTATGCAGATAGTTCCCCTTGTCCATGGCCTTGCTGACTGTCTCAAAGAGGTCCACCAGTTTTAATAGGCATGATCTCCCTTTGACAAATCCAAACTGAGTAGGGTCAAGTGTTTGGAGATGACCTATATCTTTGTTTATAAGGTCCATGATTATTTGTCCCATGGCCTTGCAAATAAGGCTAGTCAGGGTAATCGCTCTATACTTCCTGTGGTTAATGGAAGCACCAACTTTGTGCAAGGGAATAATGGTTGCCATTTTCCATTTACTGGGATGAAGCTGGTGCTTAGACCATGATTGAAAAGAGTACCCAATAGCATTACTAATTCTTGCTTTAGCCCATGTAGTACGCAGACTTGGATGTTATCAGGACCCTGGATGCTATGTTTTTGACCTTAGAGAGGGTGTTCATGACCTGCTCTTCAGAGATGCAAGGTAGAGGACAGGTGGTAGGGATGTCTTGAGGTAAGTGAGGCGGGGACAGGGGAGTGAAGTTTTCACAGAACTTCTCAGATAACAGGTTAGTAACGTGCACAGACTCAGTGTGTATGTGGTGTCATTAACTACCATTTCGGCACAAATCTGGGCTTTTCCTTTTAGGTTACGAATATAACTAAAGAACGCCTTATGGTTGTCCTTAGTTGAGGAAGCTAATTTGGTTTCATAGTTAGCTTTGGAGGACTTGACAAGAAGTCTTATTTGCTTGTTTAAGCTGAGGAGGGAGTGTTTCCAGTTTAGGATTTGCTCCCTCTTACTCTTAGACAGCAATTTCTTTCTCTTATTGTAAAGCCTGTTAATGGCAGCTGTCCAACAGGCAGGTTTGCTCTTCCTTGAGGGGCTTGTGTTTGTCCTATCAGGTACAGCCGAGTCAATGCATTTATACAGGTGTTTGTATAAAGCATTTGTGTGGAACTCGGCATAGTTGCCAGTTTCATATGAGAGGGGAGATGCAGTGAAGCTATTTATACTATCCATTAAAAGGTTATAATCTGCTTTGGAGAAGTTTTTTTTTAGTTGGTGCTAGTGGGGATCAGGTTTGATAGTTACTTTGAATGAGATTGATTTGTGGTCAGATCTCACCAGGAAAGACCTCATAGTGAGGGTGTTACAGTGGTCTGCCACATTGGTAAGCACCAGATCCAGGATGTTGGCACCCCTTATGGGGGATGTCAACCAACTGGTCCAGGGCATTTAAGTTAACGTTGAGGAACCTTTGAGCAAGTGAGTTTGAACGTGAGTAATTTACCCAATCACTGGATCAGTAGTTAAAGTTGCCCAAAACCATGGTGTTCTGATATGGGAAGGGGGGCAAGCTCACCACACCTCCAAACTTATAAATACAAACTCTGAGATTGCCATAACTCAGAAAAAAAGGAATATTATAGGAAATGGCCACTTAGTACTTGGTATATGTAAGTCCATTTTTGGCCATGTTTCAGGACTCACTCTAGCGGGTTCTGGCATTTCAAATGGTTACCAATGTTACTGGGTGTTATTTTTAAGGGATGTATCCACAGTTTTCTTATACTGTATCATTATTGCTTATGTATTGTTTAAAAATTAAATATCTTGTCTTCTTTAAAATAATATCATTGTATACTTTGATCCACTTACTGTTTCTGTATTCTGCAATGATATGAGTCAAGAGAGATGGCTTTAGGATGTACATATGCACACTGGTGAATACATTTATCATAGGATCATAGGCTCATAGGAGGTTATTAGGCTATTGGCCCTAGGGCCCTAACAATCCTAGCTATGTTATACCCTTGTTCCTTTATAGACCAAGATGTATAGTCTATATTAGCAATGTGGATCTAAGTCCAACACCTGCTGCCCCTGTCCAAGAGGGACATAGGTGAAACCCCCAGGGTAAATTTACTGTTTCCCATCCAATTGTCCAAGTTCACTTAAATAGGGGCAATGAGGAGCTCTGTTTTATGTGAACTGGGAGTTTCCTCCAGAGGAGTGGCAATCTCTAGGAGACCTATCTGTCTCTCCAGCATGTCTTATTAATGTCACAGGCTAAGTTAAGGTCTGTAGAGCAAGTGAATCTTGTCCCATTTGATTGACGGATGTGCAGCAGTTCCATTAAGGCAGGATTTGAGACTGCTCTGTAGGCCAGGCACAAGTTGCCTCTAAGCAGTCTATATGTTACAGAGTACAGTGACAGGGCCTTTAGTCTATCCATGTAGGTCATGTGTTGAAGGCTCCAAATTTTCTTGGTGAGAAACCTCTGAGGTCTCTCCAGCTGCTGTAGGTGTCTGGTGACTGCAAACTGGGTGCAATCATTGAAATGTCAGAACCCGCTGGAGTGAGTCCTGAAACATGGCCAAAAGAAAGCATTGTACTCTACTGGTGAGGTACATACAGAAGGGAGCATTGTACTCTATTATTGGTCTGATGAGGGACGAGTACAGGGAGTTATAACATCCTTACCTTTGGATGTGATGCCCTTACTTATGAGATGCACAATGTAGAAAGCCTTCCTTATGACTGAATACATGATGATCAAAGTTGAGGTTGCTATCAAACTATGTTCCCAGCTCTCTCACTACTGGGTTAGAAGTTAGGGGGATATTATTAATATTGTAATTTTCAGGGACTTATCCTTTGCCGGAAATGATGATGCATGTTTTTGCCTAAAGTTTAAGACCATGACTTTTGCATTAATCATTTATCTGTGTAAGCCCATTTTGCAATATATTGATATCATTGTTGGATTCAATGATTGCACCCAGTTTGCAGTCATCAGTGAACCTGGTAAACCACAGGCCATCTATTTTCTCCTGGATTCCTGAGAAATAGATACTAAACAGTAATGTGCCCAGCACAGATCCCTGTGGAACACTACTGGTTACAGGTCTCCTGGTAGAGGTGGAATCCCCAACTTTAACTGTATGCATTCTGTCTGTGAGCCATTTGGCTCCCCATCTAATGACTTATGCATTAATCCCCAGCTGGGTGAGTTTCTCAATGATGCCCGAGTCGGGGATTGTGTCAAAGGCCTTGGCTAAGTTGAGATAGGAAGTATGTACTGTTTTGCCTTAATCCAAGGCTTTAGTGACACTCTTGAAGATGTCCACCAGGTTTAACAAGCATGATCTGCCCTTAAAGAAGCTAAACTGGGTCAGGTCAAGAGTTTGAACGACTCCTATATCCTTGCTGATAAGGACCATGATGATTCTCTCTTTGGCTTTACAGATAAGGCTGATTAGGCTTATGGGTCTATAGTTCCCTGGGTTGGATGAGGGGCCCCCTTTGTGCAGGGGGATTACAGCTGCTGTTTTCCACCCTGTTGGGACAAAGCCAGTACTTAGAATGTGGTTGAAGAGAGTGCCAGTGGTTAAACTAGCTCCTGTTTTAGACTGTTTAGTAAGCAGCCTGGGATGCTGTCCATTCCCATAGAGGCTTTGTTTTTGGCCTTGAAAACTGCTGTTATAACCCATTCTTTGGAGATGCTAGGTAGAGGACTGTTGACAGGTATGTTTTAAGGTATGATTGGTGGAGACAGCGGGGTGAAGTTTTCGCCAAATATATCTGCTAGCAGGTTGGCAATGTCCTCAGGTACAATATAAGTGGTACAGCTGACTAATAATTCAGCACAAAACTGGGCCTTCTGTTTTAGATTTTGGATGTAGCTAAAGAATGCCTTGTGATTATCCTTAGCTAGGGATGCTAATCTAGTTTCATAATTAGCTTTAGAGGACTTTATATGTTGTCTTAATTTCCTTCTTCAAGCTGTGGATGACATTCTTCTTCTGCTGAGATTGTATCCTCTTATTCTTTGACAACAGTTTCTTTCACTTGTATAACCTGTTCATGCTAGATGTCCACCAACGTGGCTTGTTTTCTTGTGAGGACCCTCCCTATTTTGTTCCATTCCAGTACGGCTGAGTCTATACATTTGTACATGTGTTTGTACAGGGCATTTGTGTACACCTCAGTATAGGAGTCATTGCTGTCAGTGGTAGCAGAGAGGTTGAAACTACTTATAACATTGCTTAGGAGGCTATAGTTTGTTTTGGAGAAATTTTTTAACCTTTTTGCTCCTGGGGTGGGGGGTCAGGTACAATCTTTACTTTGAACTAGACTGATTTATGGTCAGCATTTACCACTGAGGGTCCATACACATAGGGTGGTGCAGCGATCCCACATGTTGTTAGTACTAGGTCAAGGGCATTAGAGCCTCTTGTGGGGATGCAGGCTATCTGTTCCAGGGTATTTGTGTTAACAAAGTCCAGGAACCTTAGGGCAAGCATGTTTGTTCTCATATATGTTTCCCAATCCATGGAAGGATAGTTAAAGTCACCCATGACCGGGGTGTTTGGCTTTATTTTAAGAGACTCAAGTATGTACAAGTGGGCAGTGCATTTTTTGTGGTTCATGGTGGGGACTTATAGCTAACAATGACGGGGGGGGGGTCTTTCCTACAGTTAGCTGGACTTGGAGTAATTCTAGGGAGTCATACTGTTTAACCAGTTTTTGAGGTGTATTTGTCTTTAATGAAGATGGATACACCTCCTCCTTTCTTTCTTTCATGTTCATTTTGTGGTCTGAATGTGTGAAAGGTATTGTAGCCTTGCACAGCCAGGGTGCTCTCTGCGGCCCTGAACCAGGTCTCTGTGACTGCACAGACACCAGGATCGGCATCTTCCAAAGTAAGGAGTGCTTCTAGTGAGTGCAGTTTTCTGATTTAGTCTCCTAGCATTAAGCAGTTTATTTCTGGAGGATATTTTTACATCAGGAATTTTGTTCTTATGACATTGCCTAATAAAGTTACTATGAGGGAGGCAAGTACCTTTGCCAGTAACAGAAAGCCAAGAGGTGACAGGTGAAGATCATCTCTGGCAAAGCAGTGTGGTCTATTGACCGTATCATTCCAGGCTGAGAAATACTGGATCCCTGTAGATTAACACCATTAACTAAGCCAATTGCTGAAGTTGATCATTTTTTGTTTGTATTGAGTCATCATCCTGGGTGAAGGTAGAATGCTGCTTAGGGCTAAGGACATACCTGCCTGAGATACATAATCTGAAAGCTCAGTCATGTCTCTCTTCATATAGTCCAGTGAGGTACATCTCAAGTCATTCACTCCAGCATGGACTATGACAGAGTCATAACAGTGCTTGTTGTAGGCAGCTGACTGTGACCTTCTCCTTGTCCAGCCTATTGAGGGGGACATCTATGTATCTCACTATGGACTTGCCTAGGACCAAGACATTTAGCTGTCAGGTGTTTTGCCGTAGGGGTTTATTTGCTGAGATAATGAAACATTTGTTTTATGTGTAGTGGATTCTGTTGGGGCTGTATTGTGTGCAGAGGGTTTGCACTTGTGAGGTCTCTGCTCTTTTGGTAAACGTCTTACCCTAATGAGTACATCTACATATGGGGGTTTATGTGTTGTGCACTTGGTTTGTGTATGTTTTTACATGAGAGAGAGAGCATTGATTCCAGATTCATAGTGTAGATACAGCTCTCACATATTGTATTTGTATGTTTTAGGAGTAATAGGTTCTCAATATACATGAGGCAATTGCTACATTGCTTCAGGATGCCCATGTCAATCAGTCTGGCTGGAGAAACAATAGGAAACTGTCCATCCATTATGTCAGGTGTATTCAGTAGTAAGTAGGGGAGGTAGCTAGATGGACCTTGTTTTGCTGTAGAATTAGTAAAATCAGCTAATCTATGGGGAGGCTAGGGAACAGAAACCTGTATCAACGCCTCAGAAAACACAGCTAAGTTGCTGTCCAGGCAGCAGTGCACAACTGAATTGAGTACCAAGAAGCAGAGAAACTTAGGAAGGTTCCATAGTGGTTACTGAGAGAAAATGTATCTTTCTAATCATTTGCGTCTATGCACCACAGTACTAAATGCTGTTGTGCGGTACGCAAATGCAGTGCTTGAATAGAAGTGAGGTACAACAGTTTTAGTACAAACTAGCCAATGGTATATCCCAAAACTGAGCCCTATTCCAACAATCCCAAACTCAGAGGGGTCCTGCGCTGCACACTTCTGCCACAAGGAGAGCCTTCCTAATGTTGGATGTCTAGATTTAGTGCTCAGTTTATGCCAAACAGTCTAAATTCAGCAGATTTGAATCTAGTCTATGCTAAATTAAATGGTTCTTGGAATTCATAAATTCCAATGCCCTAGATCAACTAATCCATTGTCCCACCAGGGGCTCCAATATCCTAGACCTGGTCATTACCAACATGGGAGATAGATGCTCCACATCAGTGGTCACCCCCTCATTGGTCAGGTCTGCCCATAAGCAAATCACCCTTCACATCCATATCCCACCCACCATTAAGGAAATCTTCTTAAAAAACTTCTCCAAAGCCAACTTCATGCTACTCAAGTCAGAAGTGACAAACTTAATGACACCCATGCAGACAGGAACTGAAAGTTCGATTGCTGAATCCTACACTAAGGCACTGTACGAGCACATCCACTCATGCATGAATCCTGCCATCCCAAATAGAACCAGGATGCTCTCCTCCAAAAAAGGAAGCCAATCTGGTGGTCCCCTGCCATAAACAAACTTTACAACAAAAGGAAGAAACTGTTGCAGAAAAGAGGAAAATCCCAGGATGCAAAAAGCTCCCTTACCAGCCTCAGTAAGAAGCTGAGATCCCTCATAAAATCCTCCAAAGCTAGTTATGAAAATAAAATTACCAAAGATTCCAAGGACAACCACAAGGCATTCTATAACTATGTCAAGAATCTAAATGGCAATGCTCAGATATGCTCTGAGCTACAACAGAATGGCATTAAATATACTGATCCCAAGGATATTGCCAATATCCTGGCAGATCAATTTAGTGCCATCTTCACTCCCCTCTCACTCCCAAAGGGCCCTTCTCAATACCAAACGATTTCCAAATTCAGTAATCACGGCCACACAGGTAGAAACCGTACTCTCCAAAGCTAAGAATACAGCATCCATGGGACCAGATGACATCCCAGGCTGTGTACTACATGAACTACAAAATGAACAGGCAACTCACCTAAGTGTCATGTTTAAACATAGCCTCACCTCAGGTTTCATGCCCACTGAGTGGTGTACAGCTACAGTTATCCCACTCCACAAGGGAGGATCCACCTTAGATCCCAGGAACTACTGTCCCATCAGTCTGACGAGCCTGATCTGCAAGGGCATGGAACACATTATCATGGAAGTTATAAACAAAGACATTGGCAACCTTCAAACACTGGACTCCACCCAGTTTGGATTCGTGAAGGGACAATCTTGTCTCCTGAACCTGATTGACTTCTTAGAATCAGTCTCCAGAGCTGTGGATGAGGGTAAGGTGGTTCACACTGCCTATCTGGACCTTGCCAAGGCCTTTGACACCATCTACCACTATGGAATCATAGATAAACCTACTAAGCTGGGCATAAATCCCTACATCACTCGATGGATTGCCAACTGGCTTACTGACAGAACCCGGACTGTAAAAGTAGCCAACTCCAAATCCAGCTCCAGACAAGTGACAAGTGGAGTACCTCAGGTTTCAGTCCTGGGACTGCTCTTGTTTGGCATCTACTTCTCTGAAGTACAGGCCAACACTAAGGGGCTCTGGCTAATAAAGTTTGCAGATGACTGCAAACTGGGAGTCATTATTGAATCCCCAAATAATGTGGATATTCTACAAAAGGGCCTTACAGAAACAGATGCTTGGTGCCAGAGCCATGGGCTCAAGCTTAATGCCAAGATATGTGTAGTTATCCCCTTTGGGAAAAACCATGTACCCATGAATTACCACATAGGTGGCAGTACACTAAACACTGAAACTGTGACGATAGATTTAGGGACACAGGTGGACAGTGGTCTCACCTTCGATAACCACATCACCACAACAGTCAGGAAATCCTTCTATGTGGCACACCTCATCACTAAGGGCTTTTAATCCAGAAAAAAGGAGGTCATTGTGCCACCGTACTCATCCCTCATTAGACCTATTATAAAGTACAACGCCCCATTTGGTATGTACCTCACAAGACATCTGCAACAGCTGGAAAGGCAGCAGAAATACCTCACTAAAAGAATCACAGGCCTAAAGCAGATGCCCTATGCTGACCATCTAAAAAAACTCCATCTATACTCTGTGGCATATCGTCTACTCAGAGGTGATCTCTGCTAAACATACAAGGCCATGTCAAACCCAGAGGTGTTGGACATGCTACACTAAAAGAAATCCCAATCCCTCAGAGCCACACGCTCCAGGGATCTAAATCTTGTCATCACAATAAACAAAACATGCTGGAGGGATAGGTTCCTGACCCAGAGACTCCCCATACTCTGGAATAGACTGCCCATACATGTCAAGCAGAGCACCTCCTTGGCCCTCTTCAAAAGGAACCTTGACGATTGGATGGGAGATAGGAAATTTACCCCAGGGATCATGTCAGTTGCCTGCTAGACAGGGGTCTGGGGAAGTAAATATTGTGGGAAGAAATATCCAGGGAATTGTTATGGCTTGGCTTGTATAGGCCCTAGGGCCAATAACCTAGTACCAACCTATGAACCTATGATAAGGTATGATATCAAGTGCAGAATAAAAATGATCAAAGTAGCAACAACAGCAGGTAATGAAGCAGCAAATCAGTAAAATTCAGTTTTACAAATGCAAAGCAACCTTAAAATATACTTATTTTTCATTTGTCACAGAGAATGCTTTGCATTTAGTTTAGATTCAAGATTCCCTCCAGGTTTCTGGCTGGGTCACCAAACTCAGAACAGCTCTGCCAAACTGTGTGCAAATCTGCGCAAGCTTGGTGCTTAAACAGAAGTGAAGTACAACAGTTTTAACACAAACAGCCAATACTAGAGCCCAAAACTAAGCCCTAGTCCAATAATCCCCAAACTAAGCCCTAGTCCAATAATCCCCACCTCAGAGGGGTCCTGTGCTGCACAGTTCTGCCACAAGGATGCTGGAGGGCCTTTGTAATTTTGGGTGGCTGATTTTAGTGTTCAGTTTATGCTAAATAGTCTAGATAAACCATCAGGCCAATCAGATAAAAACACAATAAACTATCGACCAGTTCCCATCTTGGATGGGTTGAATTTAGCTCTCTGCTCCCACCAGAGTGCAAAAGAACCGTTCCAGTGTAGAACAAACTGTATTTGAGCTCAAGTGCAGTACCAAATGCTTTGCAGCAGAAGTTAGAATTCCTAAAATATCAGGAATCCTTGGAAATAATTTCACTAACCATTAGACGTGTTTACAACACACAAAAGCTTTGCAAAACTATCCCAAGACTCTCACTCCATGTTCCTAAGCCCCCTGAAAACTATTAGGGTCCAACCCAACACTCTCCTACTAGGTGACTTCAACTATCCCTCCATCAACTGGAAAAACTACTCATGCACTAATACACTGGCCCAACGCTTCCTGGAATTCATCAATTCCAGTGCCTTGGAGAAGCTCATTTTTACCCCACTCGAGGAAGCAACATCCTTGACCTGGTTATTACTAACATAGGCAACTGTTGCTCTACAAAAATAGTCAGTTCCTCCTTGGTTAGATCCTACCACAAACTTATCATCATGGAAATCCACATCTCACCCACACCCCCCGCAAAGATAACCACCATGAAAAACTTCTCTAAAGCTGACTTTGGGCTCCTAAAAATAGAGGTGGCTAACTTCACTGCACTCATGTCAATGGAGAAATAGATGCATGACTGCTGAATCATACACCAATGCACTGTACGAACAGGTCTATATTATATCGAAAACCCATATCATCGAACACCACAACACCGACACACATAGCCTCAACCGCAAATACGTCGAACCCCCTAAACTGCAAATTTTCAAATCTTGAACCATCATAGTCAGCCAACACCACTGCGTGCTACATATTACATATCCAAACATAATAAATAAAACACATACATACACAAACCAAACCCTACTTCTAACCCTACACTAAACCTTACATACATTACTATCTATGCACTTACCTTAACCTGCACCCTAACCCTAAGGTCTGTAACTGTCGCACACTTACCTTACGAAGCTATACCGCAGACGGGCCAACCATGACACTTTGACATTTTGCATTTCGTGGTTTTGTACATTCGCCATTACCGTAGCTCAACCTATACATGTCGGTCTTCTGATGTTCGATGTTACGGGTTTTCGATAACATAATATAGACCCGTACGAACACATATATAAATGCATGAAACTAGCCATACCCAACAGAACCAAGATGCTCTTCTCCAAAAAAAGAAAGCCAATATGGTGGTCCCCTGCCATTGATAAACTGTACAACAGAAGGAAGAAATTGTTGCAGAAAAAGGTGAAGTCCCAAGACTGGAAAAGCTCCCTTATTAGCCTCAACAAAAACTTGAGATCCCTCATCAAAACCTCTAAAGCCAGCTATGAAGGCAGAATTGCGGCAGACACTAAAAACAATCACAAAGCCTTCTACAGTTATATCAAGAATCTCCACGGCAATACCCAGGTTTGCTCTGAGTTACTGCACAATGGTACCTCCTATACTGAGCCAACATATATTGCCAACATACTGACCGACAGATTCAGTGCCAGCTTTACCCCTCCACCCCCAAAGGACCAATCACAATACTGGAGGAATGCCAGGCACCCAGCATTACTGTAGCACAGGTTAAAGCTGCATTGTCCAAGGCCAAGAATACAGCTTCCATGAGACCTAATAATATCCCTGGTTGTGTTCTACATGAACTACAAAGTGAACTGGCACCACATCTGTGTGCCCTGTTTAATCACAGCCTTACCTCAGGCTTTGTCCCTACCGAATGGTGCACTGCTACAGTCATCCCTCTCCATAAAGTGGGAGCGACTACAGACCATGGGAATTATTGCCCCATTAGCCTGACATGTCTGATATGTAAGGCTATGGAGCATATCATCATGGACCTAATTAACAAGGAGATAGGGAATCTCCAAACTCTAGATCCATGCAATTTGGTTTTGTGAAAGGTAGATCATGTCTGCTTGACTTCTTTGAGTCAGTCACCAGAGCTGTGGATGAGGACAGGGCAGTTCATACAGCCTACCTTGATCTGGCCAAGGCCTTAGATACCATTCCCCACTCAGGAATTATTGATAAACTCATCAAACTAGGCATCAACCCAAATATCATTAGGTGGGTTGCAAATTGGCTCACAGATATAACCTACAGTGTGAAAGTAGTGGACTCCAAGTCAGACTGCTGACCAGTCATGTGTGGAGTCCCACAGGGATCAATCCTGGGTCCTCTCCTGTTTGGCATCTACTTCTCAGAAGTCCAAGCCAACACAGAGGGGCTGTGGCTGACCAAGTTCACAGACAACTGCAAGCTGGGAGCCATTATTAACTCCTCAAGTGATGTAGACATCCTACAGAAAGGCATCACTGAGACCAATGACTGGTGTTAAAACCATGGCCTTAAGCTTAATGCCAAAAAATGCATCATCATCCCTTTGGTTCATAGGTTGGTACTAGGCTATCAGCCCTAGGGCCTATCCAAGCCTAGCCATAACAATTCCCTGGCTATTTCTTCCCACACTATTTACATCCCTGGACCCCTGTCTAAAAAAACACATTCCCACTAATTACCACATCAATGGGAGTCCACTGAACACTGAAGGGCATTATAAGAGATCTGCTGACACAGGTTGACAGGAACCTCTCTTTCGGCCACCATATTGCCACTGTGGTCAGAAAGTCCTATGTGGCACATCTCATTACCAAGGGTTTTGCATCCAGGAAGAAAGAGGTCATCATCTCTCTCTGCTCTTCCCTCATTAGGCCAGTCATTGAGTATAATTCTCCATTTGGCATGTACCTTACTAGACACATGCAACAGCTGGAAAGGCCACAAAAGTACCTCACAAAGAGGATCCTAGTCCTTAAACACATGTCTTACATGGACAGACTCAAAAAACTCCAGATGTTCTCTGTCTCATATCGTCTACTAAGAGGCGATCTCTGCTTGACTTAGAAAGCCATGTCTGACCCAGCTGTGCTAGAAATGCTACATCTAAAGAAATCCCAATCCTTCTGCACAACACGCTCCAGAGACCTCAACCTCATTACCACAATCAGCAGAACATTCTGGAGGGACTGGTTCATAACCCTGAGACTGCCCATGCTCTGGAACAGACTTCCCATACATGTCAAGCAGAGCACCTCACTGGCCCTCTTCAAGAGAAATCTTGGTGAGTGGATGGGAAATATAAAGATGTTCTTCATGTTTCACTGTTGCAGTCATCACCTGTGGGTTATCTCTGCTGTGGTAGCCTTCGGCAGGCCCGAATCCCAGACTCAATGTTTTTGTGCACAGGCTACTGTTGCCTGTAGTTTGACGTCAGGTCATCAGTACTATAAAGCAAGGCAGCTGATGTCATTACATCAGTCTTTCTTCCCATGGAGCCCGTAGCAGTTTTCATGAGTGCTGGTTGGTCGCTACCAGAAGTCGAACTTCAGCGGATAATGTCTAAAGCAAAGAACCCAGTTTTGGACTCTATTTTTTTTTCTTGCTCTAACCGATGTCTGAAAAAGTTAACAATGGTCTCGCCTGTGGAAAGCAGATCCCACACCGAGACTTTCATTCCTACTGCATCACTTGTTTAGGCCCAGACCACGACGTCCCTCGTTGCTGGTTCTGTCATCTTTAATGCGAGAACCATTCACCGTAGAGCTCTTTTTGTAGACAATTATTTTCGTATTCCATCTTCGAATTCTGATATGGCGTTCATCACCCAACAATCCACCGATATTCTGAAAAAACATAAAGATAGAGACAGGCCACACAAGGCTAAGCCTTCCGATAACACTACTGCTAAACAAGTCATCAGTTCTCCGGAATTCAGTGAGGTGCTTTTGTAGCCCCTGATGCCTGACTCGCTTTCTAGGCAGGCCTCTGCCGAGACCCTTTTGGAGTCCGGTATGCCACAGAAATCCACTTTGTCTTCCGAGCTTTTGGCTGTCTCTGCCTCGGTTAGGTCCAGAGCCAAGACGCAGGCACCAGCTTCCAAGGAGACCATTAACACTACCGATTCCAGACAAAAAAAGACGTCTTCTCTTCTGACTACCATTTCTCAGAGACTGACAGATTCTCTCAGGCCTTGAAGCCAGGCCACTCCTAAGAAATCAGCTTCTAGCCACCATCTTGCTACTGCTGTCCCACCCCAAACTCAAATGCTTAAAATGGCAGAGGATCTCATCTCCCTTATCCGAGGTACTCAAGGCCCCACCCCAAAAAGGAAAAGGCTTCCTTCTCAAGAAATTTTGACAGACCAAGAGTCTAATGAATCTGATTATTCTGCCTTTGAAGAGGAACAGCAACCCTTAACTGTTTATGAGGATTCAGATGCAGAGGAATCCATCCCCTTATGAGAATCTCAGGACTACCCACAGTCAAAGAAACGACTTAGAGAGTTTCTGGACCTGCCCCAGCACAGACCCCTGGCCATCCCTCCTATTCTAGAAGTGGTTGATGATGTTTTCCTTGAATCCAGCTTAGTCTCTGATGCCCTGCCTCCTGCTCCAGCTAAACCTGACAGGCACTACAGAGTACCGGATTCTCACAAATACCTATAGAGGAACCCTGCTGCAGACCATGAGGTCATTACATAGTAACCCAAAGGAGCTAAGACTAGTTCTGCCAATAATCCTCTTCCTTCTGACAAAGACAGCAGAGCTCTGGACAGATGGAGTAAAAAAAGTATGCACCTGTGCAACCTTAGCTATCAGAGCACTCAATTGTCAGTTCTATATGTTAAAATATCAACAACACACCTTGGAACAAATAAAGCAGAAGATTGCTACATCTCCTGATGGTGCCAACTCAAAAGAGCTGGCAGAATTACTTCACTCTGCTTGCCAAGTGGTGAAACACTCATTACAATGTGGATATGACACCCTAGAAGCCTCTAGCAGGGCAGCAGTGACAGGATTTGTTATTAGAAGACATGCATGGCTGAAGGAACAACCTCTCCCTGATCATCTCAAGTCTCAACTTATTGATGCAGCCCTAAATAAGGAGTGCTTGTTTAGGGAAAAAGCAGAGGAGGTGCTTAAAAAGATGGAAGACAAAGCAAAATCTATGCAAACAGTAAAAGATTTATTTCAAGTTCAACCGCCCAGATTCAGCAGAAACTTCCCCTCTAAGAACTGGGCCTTCCCTGCACCCAGCAGACAGGGCCAAAGAAAGCCCCACAGACACAGGACTTCCATGCCCCTATCCCAGGGCCAGCAAAGAAACAAACAATGGACCACTTCCACCTCTAAGGCAGGAAGTTCTAAGCCAAGCTTCTATAATAAGCACTCACAATGACTCCCTCACCCCCCCTCTGCCCTCCTTTCACTCATCTAAAGCTAGGAGGAAGGCTCACCCTCTTCAAGGACAATTGGATGTCTATAACCAAGGACCAATGGGTATTAAAAATAATTTTTCAGGGATACAGATTCTTCTTCAGTGAACTCCCAGTTCCAAGAGGGTACCCATACCTCCTCCCAAACCAGTGGGCAGAAGCATTAAAACAGGTAAAAAAACTAATATCCCAGGGGGCAGTAGAACCTGCCGGTCCGGATCAAACAGGAAATGGTTTTTACTCCAGCCTGTTCCTTGTTCCCAGAAAAGAGGGTACTTGGCGCCCCATCCTGGATCTATCCAAACTAAACACCTCCTTGGTGGTCCCCAGATTCAAAATGCTAACCTTGCAGCAGCTCCTGACTATGCTCACACAAAATGCCTGGCTGGTGACACTAGACCTAAAAGATGCCTACCTCCACATCCCCATCTGGGAATCATGCAGAAAATTCCTGTGCTTCTGAGCAAGCTATCAGCACTTCCAGTTCTCTGCACTGCCCTTTGGCTTTTCTACTGCTCCCAGAGTATTCACCAAATGCTTGACCCTGGCTATAGCATTCTGCAGGCAGAGAAATATACAGATTTACCCTTAACTGGGCAACTGCCTCATTCAGGTGAACAGAAAAGAAAAGTTGCTGCAGGATCTTCTCTTTGTCAAAAAAACTCCTAACTTCCCTAGGGTTCACCATCAACGAGAAAAAATTAAAGCAAAACCCTACCAGAAAAATTGTTTTCCTGGAAGCTGTGCTAGACACAGAAAGATCTGGATATTGTTTCTCTTTTTACGGTCATCCCAAATGATGATGGGATTGACCTTTTGAGAGACTTTTTGATTTCATGTCCCAACCCTGATCATGAGACGAAATTGCACTTAGATGTGATCTTTGTGATCTTTGTTTTCCTTTTTTTCCTTTTAACTTACTTTATATCTTTTGTATACACTGGGTTCTGTATGGTGTACTTCATGCTAACCTATCTATTTTTACCAGGGGCCTGGTACCAGTGGCATATTTGATTCGTTTTTAATTAATCTATTTAATTTTTTCTAGTGCTTTGTTTTCGACTGTTTTTTACTTTGGAGACTGTTTTTGGATACATTTGGATACATTGGAGTGATTATGAATGTTGGATGGTTTTCCTTCCTTTTAAAGTTCAAATAGAAAGTTCATTGTGAATTGTTGAAATGGATGTAGTGTTTCTGGATGTAGAAATTAGCATGAATATACAAATACACAAAAAACAATAACAAAGGATGTGTGAATCACTTTTATACACCATATGCATGACACCCGTTTTAAAGGTATTGTGAGATCTCTTATTAGGTTGGTTGAGTAGGCTTTCACTAGAGACTGCTTGAGTGATGATTACTGTTGAAAGGGGCGTGGATTGGATTTTTCTTTTATGATAGCCAGGCTACTTCTTGTTGAGAAAGAGAAGAAAGAAGCAGGGGTGAGGAAGAGAGAGTTTTTTCTTCCTACCTTCTGTCTGACCGTTTTACTTACTAGCTGCCTACTGAATACTGCGGATGGATGTGTAGATTGTATCAGGATTGTGTATACGTCAGCAACACAACACATTAACATAATGCAAATAATATTCAGAATTGGCTGATACTAATGGCTAGACACAGAAAGAACCAGGAAGCCACGTGATGCATGTACGGCAACTGCTCGGCTGTGAAATCAACACTCAAAGAACAAGAATAGCCAGCAGAAAAGGTGGAGTACAGAAAAAACTTTAATAAAAAATAATTAAAGTTTTTTTCTGTACTCCATCATTTCTGCTGGCTATTCTTGTTCTTCTAGACACAGAAACCCTAATGGCCTTCATATCCCCAGAAAAGCAGAGCTTCCTGCCTTTCTACTTCACCCAGCTGACTTCCAGAAGTCACCTCACTGTGAGGAAGGTCTTGCAAGCCCTGGGATACATGACATCTTGCATCCTTTTCATCCATCTTGCCAGGCTGCACATGAGAAAGCTTCAGTGGTACTTAAAGAACCTTTAGTGTCAGCACTCTCAGTCTTTAGAGACCACTCTCCCACTGATTCATTGCATAAAGGATGAATTTCTCTGGTGTGCAGAGGACTGTGCCATGAACAAGGGTCTTCCCTTCGTCCTCCGGACCATCACCACCGACACCTCAGACATAGCTTGGGGTGCTCACCGAGCAGGCAGGTGTACCCAGGGCTTTGGAATGCCCAGAAACTTCACTTGCACATCAACCAGAAAGAAATTATGGCAGTGCAACATGCTGCAACTTCCTTCCAACCCCATCTCAGGCCAGGGGTCCTCCTTATAAAAACAGATAACACCACAGTAATGTAGTACATCAACAAGCAGGGGGCACCCAATCTTACGCCCTGTGCAGGTTAGCCATGAGTCTATGGCTTACAGCCACCTCCATGGGGCTACACCTGATTACCCAATATTTAATAGAGACACATTGGCAGACCACCTAAGCAGAAACCTACTGGACCTCCATGGATGGCAGCTCAACAGAGAAATATTTCTGCAAATCATCCAGGAGAGGGGGACCCCAGAGGTGGACCTCTGCCTCGCACCTCAACCACCAGCTGCAGAAGTTTTGTACCAGGGAGCATCACCTCCGAGCATGGAAGGTGGATGCCTTGACCAGCTCCATCTTTGTATGTGCATACCCTCCTCTGCCCCTTATTCCCAAGGTTCTGATCAAAATAAGAGAGGATATACCAAACACCATCCTCATCACTCCAGATTGGCCTAGACAGCATTTGTACCCCTTACTACACAGTCTGACCTTCCAGCCCCCAAAGCTGCTTCCCCTAAGGTCAGACCTCCTGACCTAGGAGAGGGGGAAGGTACTGCACCCAGACCTACAGACTCTCAAACTTTCAGCATGGGTCATATGCTAAAAACCAGCAAAAAGTCACTTTTAAGCAAACAGGTCCTAGACATCATCACAGAGGCCTGAAGGGCCAGCACAACAAAATCTTATACTGGGAAATGGAAAAGATTCTGCTCCTGGAAACAATCAAAAGAGGCCAGTACCTGCCAACCTTCCATCCCTCTAATCCTGGATTACTTAGCAGAGTTGCTCAGTAGTGGCCTCTCATTCTCCTCTATTAAAATCCATGCCTCAGCCATTTCTGCCCATTATGATTCAGACCCACCCCTCTTCTCTCACCCTTTGATTAAGCAATTTCTCAGAGGGGCTTCTAATATCAGGCCTCCCAGAAGACCTCCTACTCCTCTCTGGGACCTGAATTATGTGTTAGAGAAACTAACCGTACCTCCTTTTGAACCTGCCACTTCAACAGAATTTAAATACCTCTCCTGGAAGACTGCCTTCCTACTAGCTATCACCTCAGTCAGAAGGGTCTCAGAACTTCAAGCTCTGACTGTCGAGTTTTTCATAATTTTCCATACAGACAGTCTCCCTGAGGAGTAATCCCTCCTTTATGCCCAAGGTGGTATCCGACATAACCCTTAACCAGGCCATACACCTTCCCACCTTCTTTCCCAACCCTCAAAACAAAGGAAAAAGAATTCTACACTCACTAGACATGCACAGGCAACTCAGATACTATCTGGACTGCACTAAACCATTCAGAAAAACTGACCAGCTTCTGGTAAGCTTTGCCTCAGGGGCAGAAGGGAAGCCCATCTTCAAACAAACCATTTCTAAATGGATCTCACACTGTATCCATTTTTGCTATAGACTACATGGGAAACCCATCCCTAAGTCGATCTGTACCCACTCCACTAGGGCAGCCTCCACTTCCACTGCCTTCCTCAGAGAAGTACCTACCAGGGACATTTTGGAAGCGGCCACCTGGATCTCTGTCCATACCTTTACAAAGCATTACCACCTACCTCTATTTTCTAAGTCTCGGGCAGGGTTTGCCTCTGCAATTCTGCAGGGCCTCCTGACCCATACCTAGGACTCTACCTATCCTTCCACCCTTTACCTCAGCTTTGGGAATCCTCCCACAGGTGATGACTGAAACAGTGAAACACAAAGAACATAATACAGTTGTGTACACTTACCAAAAATGTAGATGTTCAAGTGTATTCACTGTTGCAGTCTTGGTTTCCCTTCCTCCATCCCCCTTTTCACTTCTTCCCCTAGGGGGACACATGCTTCCCAAGGTGGCTCTTTGCCACCTGGACCACTTCTCTCTTTTCCCTTGTGCTTGTGATGGGTTAGGGCAAGAAAAACTGATGTAATGATGTTGGGTTCATATTAAAACACCGAACACTGAAAACAGTGAACAGTGTTTCATCGACAAATATTCAGCAAAAGCTGAAAATGTCGAAACCACAGAACATCGATTTCTTTCCTAGGGATCGCTGTTCCAACCCCCCCAAAAAAAAAAAAAAACATTAAACACTTCCAAACACATGCACACATATCCTAACCCTAATTATACCCCCCAAAAGCCAATAAACAACTAAATACACACATGCACGTAACCCAACCATACATCTAACGAAAAAAAAAAACAGTAAACATTTTAAAACATATGCACTTACCTTAACCTGTACCCTAACCCTAAGGTCAGTAACTCTCGCACATTTACATAAACAGTTCCAAACACATACACACTTACCTTAACCCTAATTCTACCCCCCCCAAAACAAAAGTAAACAGCTAAAAATACATACACATGTAACTCAACCATACATCTAATGCAAAATAAAAAACAGTAAACACTTTCATACATATGCACTTACCTTAACCTGCACCCTAACCCTAAGGTCAGTAACTGTTGCACAATCATGCTCAGGAGCTATACCGGACAAGGGACCACACTACACTTCAGAACACGGCAAAGCAACGAAGCGGTCAAATGACTTCTTTCCCAGGGAAAGAATTTGCTGAACAGCCGCTTCTCTGTTTTGCCTGTTTGCCCTACGTGTCAATGAAAATGCATTCGACAAAATGCATTTTCATCGTTCTAATAGGAACCCATGATGTTGGTTGCCTTGCTTTATAGTACTGATGACCTAATGTCAGACTACAGGTGACAGCAGCCGACACACAAAAACATTGACTCTGGTATTCGGGCTGGCCGAGGGCTACCACAGCAGGGAATACCCACAGGTGATGACTGCAACAGTGAATACACTCAAACATCTACATTTATGTTAAGTGTACACAATTGTACTTTCACCCTGGGGATCCCTCCAGTGGCTGTACGTGATAGAGGCACTGGGAACTAATGTCGGGCAGCACGATGCCAGGGCACTTTTATGGGCTAGGCTTGTGAAGGCTCCAGGGCCATTAGCCTAGTACTCACCTATGAACTTAAAAAGTGCAGGCTGAAAAACAGAGATAAATTCAACCAAATAAATACATGCAGCATAGAAGTGTTAAATATTACTGAAACAGTTAGAGCAAGTACAAAAAATATACTTGTATCCGATTGTAGGCCAAATGATTTTAGAAGCAATCCAAGTCTTATAGCCATAGGTGTCCATGGCAGGTACAGGGAAGCTCTGAATAAATGAGCATTTGATTAATAAATGAGCATTTGATTACTTATTATAGATTGATAGGATGGAGTTTGCACCATTGTTAGTGTGGTTGTTGCAAACTACTTAACCGCATCTATTTAAAGCACAGGCTGCATGCTTTCCAGTTGAGACAGACTAACAGCAGGTCACTTGCACTTCTGATTTCCTTTTTATAATGTGAGATATGGGAGTTATTTTCAAGTGAATGTTAAATTTGTTGCATTGCTTCATTTGCTTTCTGCACTGTGACTTGTGGAGTTGGTGCTTGGAAGGCAAAACTTTTTAACTGCATAATTTTAAATCATGAATTAAAACATACTGCTCACTTTGTGAGACAAGCATAAGTACTAAATCCTTGAAATTTGGTAAAATCTTACCATAAACAATAGCATATTGTACAGCTTTTGATACAGTAAGGGTGTATTGTTTTTGCATTTTGTCTTGTTGATAAAGACTGACCCCTAAAATTTCATTGGCACTGAAAACTTTTGCCATGCCTTATGAACAACAGAACCCACATTGCCTCACTACCTAAACTTATTAAACAGTCTAATTTAATTAAGCAGCCTTAATTCCCCTGATCTGCATCAGTTTTAAGTTAGCTGTTAACTGCTGGACGATGCTGGACACCTGTCAGGACTGGCATCCATCACAGACTGAACAATCTTCAGGAAGGTCTTGACACACATCCAAGGTCATCCTGCTTCCCTTGTCCCTCCAAAAGGGGGGGTACAGCAAGAAGAGTCACCTCGTCCAGCCATGGAACGTGCCCAGACCCACTTCACACCCAAGCCTAACTGACCCAGTCCTTAGAGACTTTACAGTCAAACCTTATCCCAAAGTTACAGATCTAGCTTGCTGACTTTTCTTAACTACTTTGTTCTAACATGCCAGACGCTGATCACTTTGGAGACCTGCTGCTCCATGTTAAATGCAGTTGTCAACTAGGTCTTTTGTGAAGAACACCTTATTTTGAAAATTGACGTGATAATGTAGTAGTGAATATGCAATATTATTAAATATGCATTTATTATTAAATGCTTTTGCTTACACAGAATGATTTGCAGTTGTATGTAAATAACTTCCCAGTACTTACCACTACAGCATTTTTTGGGTGTGGTTATAGAGAAAATAAGTGGACAGTAAAATGAAAGAAAAAAAAAAACAGATACACTTCATTCTTTTTTCAATTACATACAATTTTAACATGAGGAACATAAGTTAAAATGTTTTATTATAGATAATATCAGTACTACATGAGGGGTGGTGCATGATCACTATTACTTGAGAAAAGAGAATTATACTGGCAATTACGTTTGAATGCTGGGAACGGGCCAGGCCTGAATGAACACATTTCCATTACCCCAATTTTAAAACTGAAGGCATTGGAAAGATAAAAAAAAAAAAACATATTTTTCCATTATGTATTTTAATATTTTAAATAATTCACATGTTCATTATTTATTATATTAATGTGTATTTATTTATCTTAACATTTTCTACTGTATCTAGTTTTTAGTATTTAATTACACATATTTATTGTTTTAACATATACAACACATTTAAATATGTATTGTACATTGTCATTTTATGAAGCAGTGCTTATATATAGTGTGTTTTTTAGGGTGGTGTGTTCCATGAACTTTTTCAGTTTGTATATTTTGTCTGCTTTTTAAATTCAGTGACTGTAAATATTGTGCTTTTAATGACATGATTGATTAGTTCATAACTGGGTGGAAGTTCCTGTTTGAACTGTATAAAAAGGAAGTAACTATGTGGGGTAAATTGTCTGATGAAGTCTAGATCTTTCTGGACGAAAGCGCTCATCCTTGGATTTTTATGTTCTGAAGTTAATAAAGTGGATTCTGCATTCTACAACTGTGTGGTGATTTGCAGCCTGCATTACTTTGAGTGATTTCAATCCAGCTACTTCTTCTGGCTTTTGTGTTTATCCGCTTAATTATTTAGTTGTCATAGCTGATCCTTGATGAGGTGTCCTTTTTTTTGTGTAATAAAAATAGAAATTAAATAGATATGATGTGATGTACCAGAAGAAGAAAGGAAGGGAAGAATAGCAATAGCTGTATGTGGCAGTCATCCCTGCTAGCACAGAAGGGTGAAAGGTCACGTTTCTTTCAGTGCATGCCACACTGTCACATTTTCTGTTTAGCTCATCTGAAGAAATTGGAGCTCCGAGTGGGATGCAGCTTAAGAACTTGTCAAATACTTGCTTACATTTTGGTCATAACCCCTTCAAAGTGACTTGAGGGCAGAAGGAGGAAATGCTAGCTTTGCCATGACAAATTAAATAAATGTTGTCACTTTGACAAAGGCAGAATATGCTGCTGTAGATTAACTATAACCTCAAGCATTCCCCAGTAATTGCTGAGGTTGGAATATTATTGGATGTTGTGTACCACATATAGAACAAAGGCTGCCCAGCAGGAAAATTGGCCACAGTCAACATATGTGCCCAAAGCTGCAGGAAGGCATGTATTTTTAGTTGCTGTAGATAGACAATGCTGGCCCAGTTGAGTACATGGAACTGTAATTAAGAACCAGCTCATCTGAAACCGGCTAGCTGTAAAGGAAATCATGAACAAACACTTTAAAAAACAAAGGTGAACCACATATAAAAAGTTAAAGTATCTAGCATACTTAAGCATCCATTATGGATATGTGCAGAGAAAATGTATGCAGTGTAGTAAAACTTGGTATTGAAATATTTTGCCCTTTGCATTAAATTAGATTTGTTTGCTGTCAGAAGGTGACAACACATCTAGCTAGTCTATCCTTTTTACATGCATTTAACATTTTCTCTCCAGTTTGTCCATGTTTTTCATTCATCCTTTCACTACCTGTCCTGTGCCCTCTTGAATTCCTCTGGATTTCATCTTTACTGTCTACTGCAGTAGTCCATTCCATGCATACCCAGCTGCTTTACACCAGGAATACTGTCTGAGATCCAGGGATTAGATGAGTTTTACAATCTACTGTCTCAGTGCCTTTTTCCCCCTCCATTCTTCTTACCCAATATGACTCCTTTACATCTTTCTGACATGGTCTTGTGCTCCAGTATTATGTCCACTACCTCTCTAGTGAGCCTCAAGTCATAACCTGCCTTCATATCATGCACCCTTCTGGTGTTTTTACTCTAGGTTTGTTCTAACAGCCTGATGTTTTTTTCCATATATGACTTCAAGAGCTGCACACGTTACTCAGGACATGGCCTGACTACAGGCTAATAGAATGGAAAATTTATATCTTTGTTTTTGATATATGTCTCTGCAAGGATAAACTTCAGAATTCTGTTTGATGCCATGATTATTGTCTCAATATTGGTCTAGTCCAGGTGTCTCAGCATCCTAGATTCCTTTGTGCCACTGTTGCCACCAGTTCTACTTCCCCAGCTGATGTTCCCCATCAGAGTTTTTGTGGCCCAAGTGTGCACTTTCAGTTTGTCTGCATTCAACCTCAAGTGCCACATTTCCTCTCATTTTGCCAGCCTTTCTAAATCCTTCCACAAATTCTCTTCCATCTTCCACTGCTGTGCCTACGTGTTATCACAAAGAGGTTGATCCTGTTCTGCATTCCCTCAGACATGTCTTAAGAAACTATAATAAACAGTACAGGAACCAGCACAGATGCCTATGATGCTCCACTAGCCAATACCTTATTATTGATCCCACCCCCAACCAGTTCCATTTTTCCTTTCAGGTGTAAGACTGACTCAAAGATATTGGTGATGTACAAGTAGACCACATCTTCTCAAGCTCCCCTGTCAACTATTCTTTGTAACCCTATTAGGAAATCTGGATCAGGTGAGACTAAAGGCTCCTTCTGGCTATTAATCCCTGTTGGTTGCTGTCCTGCAAATTGGTTTAGTTTAATAATGTAACTCATCTTTCCCTTGAGTTTCTCTTTATGACCTCTCTGCCTCCGTGGTTATAGAACCATAAGCCACTGGGTTTTACCCGCTGTTCTCAATACACAGTGATGCAAAAACAACAGCCACCCTCCAGGATTTTGGAATTTTTTTGACAAACAATAGTGATGATTGGAAGATGTTTATCATGGTGCCTGCCAGCACATTGGCCAGACTCCTGAGGGTACACAGAAGCAGCCTGCCTAGTGCTTGTGCGTTATCCTGTATGTTACTAACATGAACTTCTCAGCTGCATTTTACTAGTTGCACTGCTGATGTCCAGATCATGCTTGCCAAGTCATTCATTATATAATCTGGAATGTGACTTGTGTCTGGTTTGCCTGTTTTGTCTTCTGCACATGATTTGTAGTGCACCTTGAATGAAATCTAATATCTTTATTCTTGTATTTTTGCATACACTGTTAATCTTTTTCTATCTATAGTAACACCTGTAAGGTTGTTACAAATTGTGTCTTGCCATGTGGTCTAGGTTGTAGCTGGAAAAGGTCAGTGGACCAGTCTATCTTCCTAGTTAACATACCAGTAGCCAGTGCCATCTCATTGTGCCTACTCACTGCTCTTGCCATTGTGTGCTGCCCATGTCACAAAATGGTACCCTTCCTTTGTTTTCCTTAATGAAGACTAAATCAAGGTATTCAGCTGCCCATGTCACAAAATGGTACCCTTCCTTTGTTTTCCTTAAAGAAGACTAAATCAAGGTATTCATTCCCATGTCACAAAGTACTCCTTTGTTTTTCCTTAATGAAGACTAAATCAAGGTATTAATTCAGCTGCCCATGTCAAAATGGTACCTTCCTTTGTTTTCCTAAATCAAGGTATTCATTCATTTTCCTCTAATTTTCCCAGTTTTTTTTCTGATTTTCCTCCCAATGTTTGCTTAGCCTGCTCAGATCTGCCTTTCCATTCCTTTTGTTTCTGATGTTTACTTAAAAGAAAAGCTGTTGCTACCTACCACAATCCTTTTTTCCACTCCTGTTAGGCTTGCTCTTTAGCTGCCTTCCAGTTTTTATTGCCCTTCTGCTAGTCTCCATATGCTACACCACCTCCATTTCTGTAGCCCACCTTTTCCTCCGTTTGCTACTCTCACATTTCTGTGTAGCAACATTGAACTTTTCCTCGTATATATATATATATATATATATATATATATATATATATATATATATATATATAAACCCATGTCTACAGCCGGAATACTCCATCCCTGACCTATTCCCTTGTTTTCTCCAGCAGTGTGCTTCTAGCCTATTAAGTCATCATTAATCCTTCCCCAGCCCATCGTAACTACCCCCCAGAATTTTACACATTTATATCTGTCTGTGTTTTCTTATCATCCTTCTACTACACAGCCACAGCCACATAATTCCGGACTATGGTACTATGGTTTGGACATCCATAACCCACTTTACCTTGTTAGAACATACCCAGAATCATAATGCTCAGAGTTTTAACACAAGAAATCGGGACAGAATCATAAATTATATGGGAGGAGGCCCAAAATTAGGGACAATTTTTAAATATTGCTCATATAAATGTAGAAAGTTTTCAGTAGCATTTTCAATTAGCATTTTCTGAAGTGAATGAAGTCTGATGTATAAAGTCTGGAATTCAAATGTCAACAATTATTTTCTGACTTCAATCTTCAATGATTTGTCAGAAAACCAAAAATATGATACAAAATATGGACATTCTGCAAGAATAGACATTTGAGGTATGCCAAGAATTCTATTATTTTTGTCCAGTCCTGTTTCAGTTATCAGACCTTCTCATGGTTAAAGACATCAGTCATTTTCTGCTTTTTCTACCCTTGTAATCCCACCTAGCTTGCTTCTGGCATATTCAAATTCTCACCATGTATGTTACCTTCATCTTCCCATCAACTTTTTGTTATTCATTCCACTCTTTCATACTCCTTCCTTGATGAGTCTGGGGAGGAGTTTATAATCTGTAGAAGTCCACCACTTCTCCTTCCTGTCAGGTTTAGGTTCTGACCCCTGAAACTCCCTTGCACTTCCTGAGGTGGTGTCCTCGTCCTCTCTAGCCTCAGTTGTGGAAATTGCCATGCTACTTTAATGTCTTCCTTCTCTATCATTCCTGAAATGAAATACATACAACCTGACACTTCCACATCATGTCCTCAACACCTGCAGACTTCCACATTGTACCATGTTTGTCACTGGTCTATGCTTCCATGATCACAGCAAAGTCTGCCCTCTCCTTAAGCTTCATTGCCTACAGTACGCTAGGCTGCTATAGGTAGAAAACTCTGTTTGAACAGGGAAGATAGAAGGGTAGCTGCTAACTGTAGGAAGAGAAAAGGTGGCATTATGCTTGTGTTATTCCTTTATGAAGGAAACTAAAGGAAAGTGAAGTTTATGGAACAATCCATTTTGCCATTGTAGTAAAATGGTGATCTGAAACTCAGGATACTGTTTTCTGAGAAGATGGGGCAGAAGTTTCTGGTTTGATTTGGGTCAGCAGTCAAAATCTGATTGTCAGGAGAAGAAACTGGAGGTGGAATCTGTGTGAAATATATGGGAAAGTGAACTGAATCATTTGCAAGCATTGTTTAATCATGTGATAGAAGCAGTGGTGGATTAAGTTTGCCTTGGGCCCTGGGCAGTTTTCAAACTCTGGGCCACCAGATGCATATTTTTTGTTACAACATAAATGCAACTTTTGAGTCATTTTTTGGTTCTTTTAAAACCATAAAAGACCATTCAGACTACTGTCATTATAATGTTTCTGTTCCAGCAATTGCAACTACTTGACCATGTACACCTCAAAGTTATATGATAAAAATGGCAACAGTAAGGTATTTCAAGTTTCTTTACACACATGTATCTAGTCCTACAAAGCCAGACTAATGACACTAGAGTTAAATGTCAGTTCTAACCTCTTTGTTGTCTATGTGACAGATGTTTAATTTTGGTAAAATAAATAATCATGAACATAATATACTTTGTTCCACACAAAGGTAGGCTTTTCATTCCAATGTATGTCATACACATATATATATATACCAGTCCTGCAAAACCAGACTGTTTGAAATGAGCAAACGACAGTAGGGTAAGTTTCATCACAGGTAGCACCGTAAAACATAGCCGCGTTTGGTATGTGCATCCACTATGACAAAAAATAATGCTTCTCAACCTCTTAGTGCAAGAATCAGGAATACAGGCAAAAAGTAATGAAGAACAAAGTCCCAAAGGCAACTAGAAATTTTAAATGTTCCTCTTATATACTTTAAAAGGTAGAATAAATAAGTTTTGCATCAGCATGCATTTTCTGAAGGATGTGGAGATGGAAACTCCTTGGTGACTGGGACCATCAATGACTTTCCAGAAAACCTTAACCATTATGAGGAACAAACCAAAAATAAGAAGTAAAATTAAGAGCGTATTAATTCTGTTTTAAGCACTTGGGCTGATGTTTATCATGGTGCCTGCCAGCACATTGGCCAGACTCCTGAGGGTACACAGAAGCAGCCTACCTAGTGCTTGTGTGTTATCCTGTATGTTACTAACATGAACTTCTCAGCTGCATTTTACTAGTTGCACTGCTGATGTCCAGACCATGCTTGCCAAGTCATTCATTATATAATCCGGAATGTGACTTGCGTCTGGTTTGCCTGTTTTATCTTTTGCACATGATTTGTAGTGCACCTTGAATGAAATCTAATATCTTTATTCTTGTATTTTTGCATACACTGTTAATCTTTTTCTATCTGTAGTAACACCTGTAAGGTTGTTGCAAATTGTGTCTTTGCCATGTGGTTCGGGTTGTAGCTGGAAAAGGTCAGTGGACCAGTCTATCTACCTAGTTAACATACCAGCAGCCTGTACCATCTCATTGTGCCTACTCACTGCTCTTGTCGTTGTGTGCTGCCCATGTCACAAAATGGTACCCTTCCTTTGTTTTCCTTAAAGAAGACTAAATCAAAGTATTCATTCAGCTGCCCATGTCACAAAATGGTACCCTTCCTTTGTTTTCCTTAAAGAAGACTAAATCAAGGTATTCATTCAGCTGCCCATGTCACAAAATGGTACCCTTCCTTTGTTTTCCTTAATGAAGACTAAATCAAGGTATTAATTCAGCTGCCCATGTCACAAAATGGTACCCTTCCTTTGTTTTCCTTAATGAAGACTAAATCAAGGTATTCATTCATTTTCCTCTAATTTTCCCAGTTTTTTTTCTGATTTTCCTCCCAATGTTTGCTTAGCCTGCCCAGATCTGCCTTTCCATTCCTTTTGTTTCTGATGTTTACTTAAAAGAAAAGCTGTTGCTTCCTACCACGATCCTTTTTCCACTTCCTGTTAGGCTTGCTCTTTAGCTGCCTTCCAGTTTTTATTGCCCTTCTGCTAGTCTCCATATACTACACCAGCTCCATTTCTGTAGCCCACCTTTTCCTCCATTTGCTACTCTCACATCTCTGTGTAGCAACATTGAACTTTTCCTCATGTATATATATATATATATATATATATATATATATATATATATATATATATATCTGTTTTCAAACCCATGTCTACAGCCGGAATACTCCATCCCTGACCTATTCCCTTGTTTTCTCCAGCAGTGTGCTTCTGGCCTATTAAGTCATCATTAATCCTTCCCCAGCCCATCGTAAACTACCCCCCAGAATGTTACACGTTTATATCTGTCTGTGTTTTCTTATCCTTACCACCCTTCTACTACACAGCCACATAATCACTGTCGGACTATGGCACCTTCAGTTGGACATCCATAACCCACTTTACCTTGTTAGAACATACCCAGAATCATAATGCTCAGAGTTTTAGCACAAGAAATCGGGACAGAAACATAAATTATATGGGAGGAGGCCCAAAATTAGGGACAATTTTTAAATATTGCTCATATAAATGTAGAAAGTTTTCAAAGTAGCAGTTTTGCATTAGCATTACTTTTCTGAAGTGAATGAAGTCTGGAATTCAAATGTCAACAATTATTTTCTGACTTCAATCTTCAATGATTTGTCAGAAGACCAAAAATATGATACAAAAATATGGACATTCTGCAAGAATAGACATTTGAGAGGTATGCCAAGAATTCTATTATTTCTTGTCCAGTCCTGTTTCAGTTATCAGACCTTCTCATGGTTAAAGACATCAGTCATTTTCTGCTGTTTTTCTACCCTTGTAATCACCTAGCTTGCTTCTGGCATATTCAAATTCTCACCATGTATGTTACCTTCATCTTCCCATCAACTTTTGTTATTCATTCCACTCTTTCATACTCCTTCCTTGATGAGTCTGGGAGTTTATAATCTGTAGAAGTCCACCCACACTCTTCTCCTTTCTGTCAGGGTATTTACTCTAGGTTCTGACCCTGCTGAAAACCCTTGCACTTCCCTTGAGGTGGTGTCCCTCGTCCTCTCTAACCTCAGTTGTGGAAATTGCCATGCTACTTTAATGTCTTCCTTCTCTATCATTCCTGAAATACATACAACCTGACACTTCCACATCATGTCCTCAACACCTGCAGACTTCCACATTGTACCACGTTTGTCACTGGTCTATGCTTCCATGATCACAGCAAAGTTTGCCCTCTCCTTAAGCTTCATTGCCTACAGTACTCTAGGCTGCTATGGGTAGAAAACTCTGTTTGAACAGGGAAGATAGCAGGGTAGCTGCTAACTGTAGGAAGAGAAAAGGTGGCATTATGCTTGTGTTATTCCTTTATGAAGGAAACTAAAGGAAAGTGAAGTTTATGGAACAATCCATTTTGCCATTGTAGTGAAATCATGATCTGAAGCTCAGGGTACTGTTTTCTGAGAAGATGGGGCAGAAGTTTCTGGTTTGATTTGGCTAGTCAGCAGTCAAATCATTGTCTGAGGATAAGCAAGAGAAACTGGAGGCTGGAATCCTGTGAGAAATATATGGGAAAGTGAACTGAATCATTTGCAAGCATTGTTTAATCATGTGATAGAAGCAGTGGTGGATTAAGTTTGCCTTGGGCCCTGGGCAGTTTTCAAACTCTGGGCCACCAGATACGCACACATTTTTTTGTTACAACATAAATGCACGTGTCCTTTTAGAGTCATTTTTCTGGTTCTTTTAAACCATAAAAGACCATTCAGACTGCTGTCATTATAATGCATTAGCATCTGTTCCAGCAATTGCAACTACTTGACCATGTACACCTCAAAGTTATATGATAAAAATGGCAACAGTAAGGTATTTCAAGTTTCTTTACACACATGTATCTAGTCCTACAAAGCCAGACTAATGACACTAGAGTTAAATGTCAGTTCTAACCTCTTTGTTGTCTATGTGACAGATGTTTAATTTTGGTAAAAATAAATAATCATGAACATAATAAATGCTATATCTCAAGTTTGTTCCACACAATAGTAGGCTTTTCATTCCAATGTATGTCAAACACTTATATATACCAGTCCTGCAAAACCAGACTGTTTGAAATGAACAAACGACAGTAGGGTAAGTTACTTTCATCCACAGGTAGCACCCATCCCAGCAAACATAGCCACTTTGTTGTATGTGCACATCCACTATGACAAAAAATAATGCTTCTCAACCTCTTAGTGCAAGAATCAGGAATACAGGCTAAAAGTAATGAAGAACAAAGTCCCAAAGGCAACTAGAAATGTTAAATGTTCCTCTTATACACTTTAAAAGGTACTAGAATAACAAGTTTTGCATCAGCATGCATTTTCTGAAGGATGTGGAGACGGAAACTCCTTGGTGACTGGGATCATCAATGACTTTCCAGAAAACCTTAACTGTTATGAGGAACAAACCAAAAATGTGAGGTAAAATTAAGAGCATTCTGCAAAATTAGAGACAGTTGAGGGCTATGTAATTTCAACTTAGTTTCACACAAACAGTAATCACAAAAATCTGGGCTTCAGACCAGTTGTTTTACATTAGGAAGGTTTGTGGTCTGCACTGTGGTGGCAGGACAGGTAGCTTACATCCTTCTAAGTTGGGAACTGCTGATTGAGGGCTCAGTGTCTGTTATTCTAAAAGTGTATTAATTCTGTTTTAAGCACTTGGGCTTCAGGCCAGTTATTTTACGTTAAAAGGGCTCATGGTCTGCACTCTTGTGGGAGGAGAGGCTGGAGTCTGCCCTTCTAGCTGGGAATTTCTGGTTAAAGGCTTATAGTGCCTGCATATCTAAACTGCTTCTTACTGAAATTGGTACACCTTGTTTGCTGTAGCATAGACTAGATCCAGGCCTGCTGAATTGTTTGTATAACCTGAGCACTAATCCAGGCATTCTTTAAAGTATTCAATTGTATTTATTACTGCTTGGTAGTAACTTGATTAAAGTGTAGCAATCATTCTAAGTCTTTTGGATTAAGCACTTGGGCTTCAGGCCAGTTGTTTTACATTAGGAAGGTTTGTGGCCTGCACTGTGGTGGCAGGACAGGTAGCTTACATCCTTCTAAGTTGTGAACTGCTGATTGAGGGCTCAGTGTCTGTTATTCTAAAAGTGTATTAATTCTGGTTTAAGCACTTGGGCTTCACGCCAGTTGTTTTACATTAAGAAGGTTTGTGGTCTGCACTGTAGTGGCAGAACAGGTAGCTTACATCCTTCTAAGTTGGGAACTGCTGATTGAGGGTTCAGTGTCTGTCATTCTAAAAGTGTATTAATTCTGGCTTAAGCACTTGGGCTTCAGGCCAGTTATTTTACATTAAAAGGGTTCGTGGTCTGCATTCTTGTGGGAGGAGAGGCTGGACTCTGCCCTTCTGAGCTGGGAATTTCTGGTTAAAGGCTTATAGTGCCTGCATATTTGAACTGCTTCTTACTGAAATTGGTACACCTTGTTTGCTGTAGCATAGACTAGATCCAGGCCTGCTGAATCTAGCTTTGTTAGTATAACTTGAGCACTAATCCAGGCATTCTTTAAAGTATTCAATTGTATTTATTACTGCTTGGTAGTAACTTGATTAAAGTGTAGCTATCATTCTAAGTCTTTTGGATTAAGCACTTAGGCTTCAGACCAGTTGTTTTACATTAGGAAGGTTTGTGGCCTGCACTGTGGTGGCAGGACAGGTAGCTTACATCCTTCTAAGTTGTGAACTGCTGATTGAGGGCTCAGTGTTTGTTATTCTAAAATTGTATTGGTTCTGGTTTAAGCACTTGGGCTTCAGGCCAGTTATTTTACATTAAGAAGGTTCGTGGTCTGCACTCTTGTGGGAGGAGAGGCTGGACTCTGCCCTTCTGAGCTGGGAATTTCTGGTTAAAGGCTTATAGTGCCTGCATATTTGAACTGTTTCTTACTGAAATTGGTACACCTTGTTTGCTGTAGCATAGACTAGATCCAGGCCTGCTGAATCTAGCTTTATTTGTATGCTGCTTGTTTGTTTGCTTATTTCCCTGAAATGCTAATTCCACCTAAAACGCGGCTTTTCAGTGCTTCTGTGGATCCCTAATGATATCTGCATTGCTTACTGTACTTATTTCCTTGTTTCACTTGAAAGAAAGTTGCTGTTCGTCATTTTTGCATTTAAGTTACCTGAAACACATTGCATTTAAGTTACTTGACACTTGCTCACTAAAGCAATTATATAAGTCAGCACTAAAATATTAAAAGCACTACACCCTCACAAACTCCCCTTGACTACCTTGTTCCCCATTGGCCCCTTTTTTTCAATTATAAAGGAATTCCCAATACTATTCTAGCATGTCCAAAGGTCAGTTGTCAATCTCCTCTCCGGTCCAGCTGGTGAATCTGGAAATCTTGAGGCAATGTTACAACTGCCTCATGTACACAGACAACCCTCTCCTCCTCCCAACAAATTCCAACACATGTGAGAGATGCAACCATATAGCCATACTGGAGGCTAAGCTCTCTCAACTCAGTACTGGCAAAACCAGTCAGGAGGAAAAGGAAACCACACTCACTACAATTCCAGTCTCACATAGACCTACCATGACAGCAAACCAAACACATAAACACACAAAAACATACTCGGAGGCTCTAAATAAAAATCTGCTTAAGCAGCAGAGACCTCCAAAGCAGACACCCAAGCAACCGCTACCCCAAAACAAAACACATGCAACACATAGCTCACAAAGCCAGTGTGCCGAACAGTCACAGCCCTTAAGGCTAAACAACACACCTGATACACTTGTAATAGGTGACTCTATCGTCAGTCACACTGACGTCCCGCTCACCAGGCTGAACAAGGAGAAGGTCACGGTGAGCTGCCTGTCGGGCGCTAGGATCCGCCACATAACACAAGCACTCAGGTCACTCCAAGGCAAGTACAAATATGACTCGGTCATTGTCCATGCTGGTGTGAATGACCTGAGACGCACCTCCCTGGACTACATGAAAAGAGACATAGAGGAGCTCTCTGAGCATGTAGCCCAGGCCGGTATGACCCTGACCTTGAGTAGCGTCTTACCCTCACCAAGAATGATGCCACAATATGAAGACAAGATGATCAATTTCAACAATTGGCTTAAGTATTGGTGTCATTCAAAGGGGATTCAATGCCTGTCAGCCTGGGATGACATGCTCGACAAGCCATGATGCTTCGCTAGGGACGGCTTGCACCTGTCACCCCTGGGCTTTCGGATATTGGCAAAGGCTCTTGCTACCCCCATAGTGCCTTTTTAGGCAAGGCTCAAAAGACAAACCCACCTCCATAGGTATCACAAGGATAAGAAACTAAGAGTAATGTTACTCAATGCCAGAAGTCTAAACCTCAAGATGCACACACTCGAAACTCTCCTTAGCATGGAGAACATCGATATCTGTGCAGTAACAGAAACCTGGTTCAAGGCTCCCGAGAGCACCCCAGCACTACCAGGTTATACCTCATACCATGCTTTTCGCCCCAAAACTTGGACCGTACCACAAAAGGAGGGGAGTATCAATATTCACAAATATACCCAAACCTCCAGGTTGGTGGCACAGCACCTAAGCATCAGAGACTATCCATGTGCAACTAACAGTGGGTAAAACTGCCTTCCAGTTTATAGCCTGCTACAGACCACCCTCCCAAACCCAGGAACCCCACTCGGCCTTCCTGAAAACACTGGAAAATATGAAGGTCTCTCCAAACACCATTATATTGGGTGACTTCAACTACCCAAACATAGACTGGGAGCATTACTCTTGCTCCAACACCCTAGCCCAAAGGTTCCTAGAATTTATAAACTCAAATGCTATGGAAAAACTTGTTACCACTCCCACAAGAGGGGAAAACATACTGGACCTGATCATCACCAACATGGGGACTCTATGCTCCAGACCAGAAGTGTATCCCTCACTGGTAAGATCAGACCATAAACTAATCTCACTGAATATTCACATCCCGACTCCACCCCCTGCCCTGAAAACCACAGTGAAAAACTTCTCTAAAGCAAATTTCACACTCCTCAAAACCGAGGTGGAATCCTTCAAAGCCCCGGGCCTGTGGAAAATACGCCCAGACCGCAGAATCCTTTATAAACACATTCTATGAACACCTTCAGGAATGCATGGATCATGCAATCCCAAATAAAACCAAGACCCAATCCTCCAAAGGCAGACGCCCTGTCTGGTGGACCCCAGCCATAAACAAACTATACAATAGAAGGAGGAAGCTACTACATGATAGAGCAAAATCCCAAAAAGGGAAGGCATCTCTGATCAGTATTGGCAAAACTACGGGCACTCATAAAATCGCCTAAGGCCAGCTTCGAGACAAATTGCACAGGACACTAAGGATAATCACAAGGCTTTCTTTAGTTATGTTAGGAACCTGGGTGGGAATTCCCAGATATGCTCAGAATTAGTCCAAAATGACAAAAATACACCAAACCCACAGACATTGCCAACATCCTAGCTGACAGGTTCAGCAAGCTTCTCCTCCCTCCCCACCAAAAGGGCAAATATTTATCCCAGCAGAGTGCTGCCCCTGTCATCTCAGGTGCCCAGGCAAGACCTGCCCTCTCCCAAGCAAACCACACAGCATGAATGGGACCAGACTGTGTCCCGGCTGCATCCTACATGAACTCCAAGAAGAGCTAAACCCAAACATAAAACTACTGTTCAATCTCAGCCTTACTACAGGATATGTACCCAAAGAGTGGCGTACAGCAACAGTGGTCCCTCTCCACAAAGGTGGTGCCTCGACGGATCCTGGAAACTATCGCCCCATAAGCCTGACTAGCTTGGTCTGCAAAGCTATGGAAAGGATCATCATGGACCTCATAAATAAAGATATTGGGGACCTACAGACACTGGATCCTACCTAGTTCGGCTTTGTTAAGGGCAGATCCTGCCTCTTAAACCTGGTTGATTTCTTTGAAACAGTCACCAAGGCCACTGACGAGGGGAAGGTGGTCCACACAGCCTACCTGGACCTCGCAAAGCCTTCGATACAATACCCCACTCGGGCATTATAGATAAGCTCACCAGCTTAAATATAAACCCCTATGTCACTAGATGGGTTGCAAACTGGCTCAAGGACAGAACCCACATGGTTAGAATTGCTGGAGCCATGTCAGACTCCAAACCAGTTACAAGTGGCGTCCCACAAGGCTCAGTCCTGGGACCTCTCTTGTTGGGTATATATTTCTCGGCGGTACAGGCCAACACGGAAGGACTGTGGCTGACCAAGTTCGCAGATGACTGCAAACTGGGCCATAATCAACTCTCAAGCGGACACAAGCATCCTCCAAAAGGGCCTCATAGAAACAGACAACTGGTGCCAGAGCCATGGCCTCAAGCTAAACGCCAAAAGTGTATAGTCATTCCCTTTGGCAAAAACAAAGTGCTCCACAAATTACCACATAGGTGGTAATCCATTAAGTACAGAAGAAGTCATTAGGACCTGGGGACCCAAGTTGATAGCAATCTCTCATTTGACAACCACGTGGCCAAAGTGGTTAGAAAAACATTTTATATAGCCCACCTAATCATGAAGGGATTCACATCTAGATCAGGGAGGTCATCGTGCCTCTTTACTCATCCCTCATCAGGCCCATAATTGAGTACAATGCCCCTTTTGGGATGTACCTTACCAGACACCTGCAGCAACTGGAAAGACCCCAAAAGTACCTCACCAAGAGGATCAAAGGGCTCAAACAGATGCCATATGCTGCCCGGTTAAAGAAACTCCAGCTCTACTCAGTGGCATACCGCCTGCTCAGAGGCGATCTGTGCCTGACGTATAAAGCCATGTCCAACCCGAATTAATGGACATGCTGCACCTCAGAAAATCCAAATCCCATCGAGCTACGCTCGAGAGACTTGAACCTCAGCACTGAAATAATTAGGACATGCTGGAGGACAGATTCATAACCCAGAGGCTCCCTTCACTCTGGAATAAAATCCCAGTCCAGGTTAGGCAGAGTCCCACATTGACTCTCTTCAAGAGGAATCTTGATGAGTGGATGGGAGATCGAAGGTTTACCCCGGCTATCACTTCTGTGTCACTGTTAGACAGAGGCACAGTATACTAACCTCAAAAAAAGGCATAGCAAAATTAATTTAAAATGGGTGGCGAAAGCCAAACACACTCTGGCTAGGCTTATAAATGCCCTAGGGCAGATAGCCTAGTATGAACCTATGTATTTCAGCATATTTCATACCAAAACTGATTAATCCTACAAGACTAGGGGAATTAACTTAGCAAACAACAAGGCAGTACATTATTTTTATTTACAGACATCCCCCAACTCCCTATTCAAAAGTTAGTCATTTTACAGATTAGACATAATCTAGAAATAATTAGCAAAAAAAGTAAAAAAGAAAATACTTCTGAACCTCTTAGTACAAGAATAAGGGGCAACTGAAAGCTATATAATTTTAACTTTGTTTACCACAAATAACTACATTTATTTCAACTTATTTTTCACACAAATGCACAATAATCTCACAAAGCCAAACAGTTAACTGAAGAAACACTTTAATCCATAAAGAATCCCTCCCCTTCCCACTGAGCAATGAAAGCCACTTTGCTATGTATACCTCACCTGACTGATTAATTAAAAAAACAACAAACAAAAATCAACACAAGAATCGGGGACTGAGCCAAAATGTAATGAAGGAAAAAGGCCCAAAAATCTGAACAGTTTTAAATTTTTTTGATTTTTACATTCTTTGAAAGATGCTAGAGTTACATGTTTTACATTAGCACTCACTTCCAATACTCCCCAATGCTGTTTAAAAATTGACGAATGTACTTTTGGCTTTACTTGACCTGTCCACTTTTCTTGGCTTAAGCAGATCTGCTTGTCTGAAGTTGCAGGTGCACATACAACAGTGACTGCAATAGTCAAATGATTTACCATAAAATCATGATTTTTATGAGGAATTGACCAAAAATGTAAGGTACAATTGGGACCATTCTCTGAAACCTGGAACAGTTTAACTGCTTACAGCCTGAGTCTAATATTCCCAATTCCTGCCCGTGCCACTTAAAGATCCTGATGCACAACACTCTCATCTTTATCAAGTGTCACAGGATTAGCATGTACTGCACATCATATTATATACACAAAAGTCTCTGTCTGTATACACACACACACACACACACACACTCACACATATACACACACACACACACACACACACACACACACACACACACACATACATAAACAAACACACACACACACACACACACACACACACACACACACACACACACACACACACATAAACAAACACACACACACACACACACACACACACACACACATACACACGCACACACCACACACACACACACACACGCACACACACACACACACACACACACACACACACACACACACACACACACACACACACACACACAAACACACACATTATGCCTATGTTATGTGAGAAAGATCTACAAATCTGTATTTACCAACTTATGAATTAAATGATGTTATGTACCATTCCTGTTATCTTCTAAGCTCTAAAGGTAAAATGAGCCTTACAGTGTCAAAGCATTTAGTACCATCAGTGTAGTAGTGAGAAAACTTCCCAAAGTATAAAATATTTTTGTTTCAGTTGTCAAAACTACAACTATACCTCTTCCCAAAGTATAAAATATTTTTGTTTTACTTATGGTTCTTGATGCCTAATACTTTCTGGAAATAACAAGTGCACAGAGTTTCTAAATACAATTAACATTTTTTTTAAATGTTTGCCCAGCTAATAAAAGTGGGTCTGTATTATGATATCGCACACTCAGAAGCGCGAACGACACATAATTGACCCCATGTAAGTGAAATCTTACAACGTCGAAACCTCCGAAAAAAAAAAACCTACCCCCACACCCCCCTATTTAAATATACCAACTCTGAGATCGCACCACAGTGCAGAAAAGGCAAAGTAGTGAAAGCGGCCAAACATATTCTTTCCCAGGGAAAGAATTCGCTGAAAAGCCGCTTCACTATTTTGCCTTTTCGCGCTTTTCAGTTCGACAAAGATGCATTTGACAACCTGCGTCTGCGACAGCATAATAGTGAGCCAATAAAAGTCACATCTATGGGTCACGCTTTTCCTACACAGAAACAACAATGCCCAAACAGTAAATTATCTTTGCAGTACAAAGAAACAAGCCAAAATCAGTTATGCATTATTTTTCCCTGTGACTGCATATCTTTTTACTCTCTGCATCACCCCTGATACCATTAATTAGATTTCAGTCGACTTCTCAGAATGTACGTGAAAAGCTTACTGGTCTGATAAAATCTCACAGTCCAAGTCAATCAATACAAGTGTCACTCAACTATTTGTCCTTGGTACCCCTTTCTGTAACATTTTCATAAATGGAAAGCATGCCTCTTCTTATCAAGCACAAATGATCCATTGCACAAATAACTCAAGCTTTAAATTTACTGCAAAAACAATAAGATAAAAAAAAAAAAAGATTCTATAAATATTCTATCCCTAAAACTTGCAACAGTTCACCAAACCTGTGGTGCAGTGGAATAAAGTCCTTTACTGTACCCCAGACAATCCATGTTCAATTAGTGAGTGACCAGATGATGTTAGCTCATCCATCCTGTAGGGGGAGGCAGGGCCAATGTTAGCATTTTGGGGACCCCCAGCAAATCTCAAGTTTGGGGCCCCCTAGGCACTTCAGTCAAAGTATTACCCTGTCACTGGCACCCTTCAGAAGCAGTCTTTTAGTTCATGCTGCAAACTTTTAGCAGTAGTATGTGCAGACTTACCTGTAGCTACAATCCTCTTACAGTACACCGGGTGTATGTACCACACTATATTCACTCATCTCACAATATAATACATTACAGTAACTGTATGCATAGGTCTGGACTTAGGTGAAATGCTTTTTATAGGCTCTAAAGTGTATTTTACTTTTTTCTTTTTATATAATCTTTCCATCCAATGATGACTTGAAAAGAAATTATGATTAAGGAATGAAATTCGTTGTTGCTGTTCAGCTTAAGTTCTCCTTGCATCCTTTCAGCACGTCTTTTCTGACCAAGACAGCACAAATAACCATTTAGGAAATAACTCGGATAAGTCAGGGCCCAAGAAACCATAGGGTTATAGGTGTTCTGGTGTGCATTTTAGAGCATTTTCCCAACCTTTTAATCCAGCAGTGTCCTAAACAAAAACATGAGTAAGAAAATATTTTTTTTTTCTTTCAAGAAAGATATAAGTTATGCCCAAGGCTTAATATTCAAAGATGGCAAAACAGTAGCTCACAACAAACTAACAAGCCATTTGTTGTCTGGATACAGAGGTCCAGTCTGTGAATATGGCCTGCCTCCCTAACCCCCCAAAAAGGACTATTACTGTGTATGCATCCCTCTAGTGTTAGACTGGGATGAAAGCAAAGGTTTAGTAACCTTCTTTGTACACCTCTGAGGTCTGTGAGAAAAGTAAAAGAAACCATGACCACACTGTCCTCAGTCCAAACAAAAGCTGTAACGACCTCATGTGCACACCTCTATGGTTTGACTGTAATGAAAATTAAAGAAACAACCCCCCCTCCCCATAACCTACAGCAGCTTTCTGTACGTGCACTTCTGAGCACAGCTGTTTTTTGAATGAATGCAGTTGAGAGCAGAGGCGGCCATCAGCTTTATCCTAACAGGCTCAAGGTAAAGACCTTAATCAGAAAATTAATACATTCTTTTTTTCATATTTTCCCAAACCAGCAATACAGTCATGGATGATTAATGGAGCCCCCTGTATCAATTTGTACAGTCTTGGGAGTGGGGACCACTAGACTCCTTGAAGACTGAAGTGTCTGAATGTTCTGTGATATATTTTATGCATTACTTTTGAAATATGATTACTTGTTGGCTACATTTTTTACTGAAACCCAGAAGAATAACGTATGTATCCTGGCATTACTGGGTGTATGCAGAGATAAAATCACTGATATTTTTTACAAACACACACAAAAGCCATAGCAATACTAGTTTTGTACTTATTTCCGCAAATAGCAATACATTGTGCAACATTGGTACTGCCGCACCAGGTCAGTGAATGCTGTTTAACAATCATTAAACAGCAGCATGGATAAGTCACTTTTATTTAGTCAGTGAAGAGTAATGCATACCTGTCACTGTCTCTGATTTCACAGACCTTCCCTGATTTTTCTCATAATTTTGTTCTGTCCTTCATAAAAAAAGTTTGATTTGCTAGTAAATCATTCAGGAACACTGACAGTCAATAATTCCAGGCATCAAATGTTTATACTTCATATTACCTAAAAAACTGCAAGTTGATGCAAAAGATATAAGTGAATTAGAGTGATATTTAAAATATGTTCCTGATTTTCAGCCTTTATTCTGCTATCATTTTTGGAATTGTGCTGAATTCTTCTGCAAAGAAGTTAAGATGTTCTGCCAATATTTATAAAACTCCCTGAAAGTAAAAACATCTCTGAAGATCGAAAGTATCGGCGCTTCTTAAAATACAAGTTTTGCACTCAAATCAGTCATTCTGGTCTGCTGATCTCTCTAGTGCTTACCTTGCTTATGTTCATTATCAGCTTTATCCTAACAGGGTCATACCGCATCCCTTTTCAGGTTAAAGAGCATAATTAGGAAATGAATACATTTTTTCCTCATTTTTCCTAAACATCAGTTGCTTTTGTGGGCCCCCCACAAAGTCAAGGATGATTAAGTGGCCCCCTTGCAGCCACAGGCATTGCAGGTATCTAAAGCTGGCTATGTTGTTGGTTTTAGTGGAGAGAATGTCCACCAAGCAGGGTTTAATTAAGCCAGAGGCACTATGTCAGTGGTAAAATATTTAATAGAATTGTGAAGCCTGTTACTTTTGAGCTGGATGTGGCAGAGTTAAAGATGTTAAGATTTGCACTGGATGTGACGAGGGTGGACAGGATTAGGAATAAGTATATTAGAGGGTCAGCCCAGGTTGGAAGGTTTGGAGACAAAGCCAGAGAGGCAAGATTATGTTGGTTTGGACATGTGCTGAGGAGGGATGCTGAGTATATTGGGAAAAAGATGCTAAGGATGAAGCTACCAGGTAACAGGAAAATAGAAAGGCCTAAGATAAGGTTTATGGATGTGGTGAGAGAGGATATGCAGGTGGTTGGTGTGACAGAGCAAGATGCAGAGGACAGGAAGAAATGGAAACAGGTGATCTGTTGTGGCGACCCCTAACGGGAACAGCCGAAATAAGATGATGATGATGATGTGAAGCTTGTTACTTGATAAAACACTGTTACTATAACCAGAGATAATTTTGAATTTTAAAGGAGATATAAGTAAGAGTTATTACCCACTTGGTTTAAAGTATACAAGATTGCTCTACTAGCTTTTGTTAGTTTGACAGACATGTTACAAAATATCAGCATAAGATAACTTGCTGTGGTAGGAGGTCCCCCAGAGATAGCAGGTGCCTAAAGCCAGCTATACAGCATAGTGGTAGATTTGGTTTATTTTAGGAATATGGATAATCTGACCAGTGAAAGGATTTAAAGCTGGGGCACCTGTATTCTTAGTGCCTTTGGATAGTTTTAAAATGGCTTATCAGCACAGGATGAAACATTGTCCAGTCCAGGAAATGGACAAAAGCAATACAGAATGTGTTCTTAAAGAAGAAGAAGAAAAAAAAATCCTCCCTTACAGGAGCAAACCACTATCCAACCACTTATGGAGGGTGTGGTGTACTGTTCTGGCAACAATACCCAAATGTAAATAAAGGAACAAGGAAGTGAGATTTTTGGAGACAGTCAAACACAAATTAACATAAATATTTCTAGAACAGGAAGGCGTGAATTGCAGTAACAGTGTAAATGAGATGGATGTGGACTTTCTGACCAAGATAAAAGATGAGTCTGGGATGCAGTGGTCACTCAGTGATGCAAACATAATTCAGACAAAAGGGATCTTGCATTAACAATTTAGGGATGGGACACACTTTTAGGTTAGGGAGAGGATTCAGAAGAGACAGAGGAACAATTCTTTACCAAAGGGTGGTAGGCAGGCAGATTGGTGTGCTATAGGAGCTGATGAGCTTCCTTAAAAAAAAGAGTAAATGAGTGAGACAGCAATTTTTTAAATTCTGCTCATTAAAGTGTTACAAAACAAAAAAAAAATGTTCAACCAGCAAACATCTTAGCACTTGGTCTCATTTACACTGCTGGAGCTTTGCCTTCTGTCCTTTCTTCCTTACTTACTCTGAATCATACAGTAGTTTTGTTTGCCTCCCATATATATATCCCCTGATATTTATCCTGAGAAGTTGCTGCAAGTGGTCTCACAATTCACTTACCTTGCCATTCCTATAATTTTATGAACCTGTGATCAGTTGTAGAACAGCCTTTCTAATGTTTTCAACTTCAAGTTTATTAATATTAAGAAACTGCCATAAATCCTGCTTTCCTACCAGTTCAAAATTTGTAAAGTTTCCAACCTCCTTATCTAGTGACAGGTTGGACATTACTACATACCGAAAAAAAAAAAGACAACTTCTTTTCCTGGCTGCTGCAGCCAATCAGGTCCTGTGCTTCACTGAAGCAGACCTGATTGAGAGCAACTTACAGGCATGTTAAAAAAAAGGAGGAAAACAGTTTGCAGTCGAGCGGTGATGTTACTGAGCAATGTGGACATCCACAAGGTGCTTTGCTAAGCAACGAGCGGAGGAGACAGAGAAACTGCATGGGGGCCCTCATTCGCTGGGAGGTAATTGGGGGGCTCCCCGCAGCTGCGGTTTTTGCGGGTGCCTAATGCTGGCTATGGGGGAGGCAGGCTAGCCTTACCATAATAAGCAGCATATGAGCCTGGTTAGCTCTGTGTTACATAAGCAGTGAGCCTATTTGTCGGGCGGTTACTCATGCAACAAAGCTTACCCTCATCTCCCAAAGTCAGTGATTCTAGAGCTGGCAAGGCTGCCATCAGAGAGCAGAATATGTTAGGGCAAACTCCCAGCTGTGTAATGCTGCATCGGCATCTTTGAGCTCCTCACAACCATGGACAGTGATTGAATTGAGCCTGAGCAAGGCTAAGGCAGGTCTGGTAGACCCAGTGAATGAGCAGAAGAACTGGTGGCAGTTAATAGTCAGCTGTGAAGAAAAAAAAAATAAAATTGTTTACACTCAGTGCTACTGAATTCTATCCAAATGAAGGCTGTGCTTTACTCAAATGCCACATCTAATTCTGCAAACTCACATGATCTTTTTCACCACATCATTGCCAGCAATGGTGGATGGGGGGATTGGGGTGTCACTTCAACAATGACAATCATCTAAAGCAACGGTTTATACCACCATTTGGCTAGCCCTGCCAAGGCCATACCACACATTTGCATGCACACTCACACGTATGGCCAATTTAGAGTGTCCAATTGGAAAAGTGGTCATGGATGGAATAGATCATCGGCAATAACAACAGACCTAGTCGACAATACAAGACTTTTAGAAGCAGTCATTGATCAAAATCTCAGCTTTCATCAGCATACCAAAAAAATTAGAATTGACACACTATTAAGAAATAATGTATATATTACAGTAACACTCCTTTCCAACTCACTAACCTACTTTACTCAAGCACCAGCTTTACAAACCTATGCGATACCCAGCTCTCTAGTCACAAAGTTGGAACAACATTGGCACATTCACTGCACACATGCCCAGCAGACTGTACCAGTGACTCTTTCTCAGAAACGTTGTGTGGCTTGGACTCTCTCACTGTATATCTCATTATCGGCTCACCCACTAGTTGTCCTGCAACCAAATCTATAATGCGGAGGTACGTTCCTACTCAGACCCTTACACAAGATTTGCAAATAGTAGCCAAACTGAATAAATCCAAAAACATGTACTGTATATAGACACACACACACACACACACACACACACACACACACACACACACACACACACACACACAGACAGACACACACACACACGCACACGCACACGCACACACACACACACTGATACAGCAGGTCGTTACTCTAAATGTAAGTAATACTTTGGTCAGTTCGCAGTTCATCAAAGGTGTGAAGATGAAAGATCAGTGGATAGTGGGCTAGAGATAGTTTTCCCTTTTACCCACTGTGGTACAATACCAGCGTGGGTATATATAAGTAGCATGTGGTCTGCAGAAATTTTTTTTTGTTTTTTTATTTAGTCTTGACTGATTCTGCAGTCAATTAGATTCATTTGGTAGACTGGTTGAAAGGAGGAGGATGTTCACAAAATAATAACACACACACATGCACGCGCGCATACAAACAGACCCACACACACATACACATAGACGCACACACAATGAAGCTGCAATCAATATCAAATCAATAATAAAAGAAGCTAATTAAAGGTCTTTGGCAAGAGTATTAAAGTGGACTGTAAACACTTAACAACCTAATTATCATTAATGAATTTAAAGGTGTTACAATGTTAATCTTAGCTCTCTATTATTATTTCCAGGTATTATAGAAGCCATGCTGTTATAGCGAGGTACATTAATTAGCTGAAAAGGGCACTAGGACACTAAGAGTAATGTAATATGGATTAGCAGATCAATAAAAGAAAAAGCCATCAATTAATGCTGAAAACCGCAGTAGGTGGTATGATTTAAGACAGCAATGGTTCCTTCCCTCATTCCTTATAACATGTTAGTGATATTGTGGTAATCTGTTTATTTGGGAAAAAATTTAATAAAAAAGACAAAAAAATCAACAATGAGACAGAGAAATACAACATACTACAAAAATGAGTACCTAAAACAAAATTCTAACCAGTGTCATTATTGAATTGCTGATAATTCTGAGTAGTTACTTTACTTGAATTTGTTAACCAAGGTAATGCCCTGATCATAGTTGACCAATTTCAGTCTGGGCTAGAGCAAATACAGATATAATACACACACACACACACACACACACACACACACACACACACACACACACGTGTGTATATATATATATATATATATATATATATATGTATATATATATATATATATATATATATATATATATATGTATATATGTATATATATATATATATGTATATATATATATATGTATATATATATATATATATATATATATGTATATATATATATATATATACATATATATATATATATATATATATATATATATATATACATATATATATATATATATATATGTATATATATATATATATATATATATATATGTATATATATATATGTATATATATATATATATGTATATATATATGTATATATATATGTATATATATATATATATATGTATATATATATATATATATATATAGATATATGTATATATGACACAGTTCAAATACAAAAAGATAGCGAACACAGAGATAAATACAGTAAGAGTTTATGAAACATATATTTATAACAATTGAAAAGTGAAGAGTATATATATATATATATATATATATATATATATATATATATATATATATATATATATATATATATAGATATATATATATATTGGTATCCATTTAAGTACAATTGCCAAGGTATGAGCATGGCTAAATGTAGGGTTACGTAGGGATATAAGGAAGGAGGTTGGAGATGGAGATAGGCAGAGACAAGGAAAAGCTGAAGCACTAAATCACCAGGGCAGCTGAATTACTTCTCCGAAAAAAAAAATCTGGTAGCACCTACAGTTAAAGAAGTCATCAGCAAGCCTGTTACTCTCTTGTCAAACAGCTCTTTTATCTTTACTCTTTATAGTGCTGCTTCAGGAAAGAATAGAAAATATTTATAAAGTATTTACACTGCATCAATATTTACACACATATTCACAAAAAAACAGAGCAGCGCTCAGTTTTATTGAGCATAAATTAGATAGTATAAAAACAAGACCAAGGTCACAGCAACAGTTGACATATGACCCCCAAAAAGCAATGAAGTGTTTCTGTTACCTTAAGTTACAAAATAGTCCTATTTTACCAAAAAACAAAATGTTTTTAAATAGTTTTTGCCAGTTTTCTTCTGTTCCAAGTGATATATTAAGTTAGACTGATAGGGAATAGTAGGTGTGAAGATCAAACCCACATCTGCCACACTTAATGCACTGCACTCATTACAATTTTAAAGTCAAAGTACTGGCCTCCGTAGTTAGGCCTTGACAAACAAGGGTGCAGGAGAGTTTTCCTAATGCTTCCATTGTTTTTCTCAGAAACATTTTGTGACTGCCATACCAAAGAAAAAGCAAAAAAAAAAAAAAAAAAAAAAAACTACAATTTCCAGATGATTTCCATTGGAGACTTGTCACAGACATGTCAAGATGAAGGACATGGTGAAGAATCTAATGTTTTTATCTGCTGAAGAATGTTTGGTGGAGGATGCCTGGAGGTGTGCAACAGGAACTGTTCCGTCCAGGTGTGATGGTGCTGAGGGCCAAAGGCAGGTGACCTTTCTTGTTCTGCCACCAACCTAGCAATAAAACTGAAACATGGCAATGCAGCAAGCTATAGAAAACATGTAACCCTAAACCTTTGGCAGTTTTGTATATAACCACAGTAGACATTGAGGTTTCAAGGCTACAGGATGGGTAATAGTAGTTAAAAGAAAGCCAGAAGGAATTGACATGTCAACATACCATTTAATGAGCTGGCACTGCACCCCAGTTCCAAAATAAGATGATAGTCCACAATGACAAAGCCTTTTGAGCTTGAAACCTATTTGTCTGGAACTATATCTGAACACAGATTAGTAAGAAATCTGAGTTGGATGACTGAAGTAATACATTAAAGCTCTACTTTATCCAAACATCCATACGTGAGTACTTCAAAATTAATGTAATCAGAGTCTCACTTTACAGGCTGCCCTATTTCAATTGTTGCAACCGTAGTGGTGGATGTATATAAAACTATAGTTTGGGGTAACCTACTATCTGTTTTACTCTTAAAACACAACACATTCATAAAGTAATTTTCATAAGCAGACTGGTCATATGTACACACAGTCTATACAGCATATTTTAGCAACTTTGTAACAACTATGGTTAAAGTACCCTACTATTTAGAAAAGACCATCGACTCATGCACTGTGTTATGTCAGTAGCTAATAACTCTAAATTGTTAATTATACAAACTGTTCAAATGGTACTGTCTATTTAAAGTTGCAGCAGTTTTTAGTATAGTTCGGAGATGTCTAACATACTCTTTGAGCTCTTGGCTGTCCCTGGTCCATTTCAAATGACAGAATGCAACATTTTGTTACAGTTTCTCTACAGTGCTTGAAATAATTTGACTGCTGTGTGACAATGTTACATTCCTCATTATAGCAGTAAGGTTTAATTATATTCCCTTTGGGAATATAATTAAACCTTAGTACTTAATGGTGTTTTTTTATGCCATCTTATTCACATCAGATCTGGTCATTCAGCAGTGACTAAGTACTCAGTATAAGCTATTTGATCTGAACGACCTAGGCAACTGGTCTCTGCAATTCAGAAAAAACAATCCACATTGTTGAGCCACAGGTACGACTCATAACTGCACATATATTTTTCTGATATACAGTTTATGTTTTGAGATGCCTGCTGCCTCCCTCAGAGCCAATGAAGATGTTGAAAAACACACTGCCTAATTAAGGTTTTCCCAATTCTTATGGTCTTCTAGTAGGTCATGTAATATCAGTTAAACAATAATAGGAAATTAGAGATGTACAGCATTCTAATCATAAAAACCTGGGATCACCAGACTACCCAAAAAGACTGGCAGGGAAAGTTTATTCCAAGGGAACCCCACCCCCCACCTTCTGAATTATATACAAGAGTGTCACTTTTCAGGATCATTAGAAATCGTTAAAGGTGTTACATATCTAATAAGTGTTTAAAAAAAATTGTAAATCCAGTTTTATTTAATAAAAATTAATACTAGAAGGTACCACTTTTAAAAATCTCTACATTTTTTCAGAAATACATGTGTGAATATTATGCTGTCCTTCACAAAGAAGTGAGTAAACAAATTCCTATATACTTAAGGTGGTGAGAATGCAGTGAGAGATCACTTCACTAGTTCTTGGTAAGGGACAAAATATAGGTCCACCACTTTAGCCTTTTTCTTTAATATTTCTATAATCAGTTAAACAAATATGGTTAAAAGATTGGAAGATCTCTCTAGTTTGTGAGCTAAATCAAGCAATCGCTGGCTAATAAAAGTTTATATTCTCCACCTGTACTTAAAATTTTTTTCAATGTAAAGGCTCTCAGAGGAGCTGTCAGAGGCTAAACTAAATAAAGCCCACTATTTATTTATTAACTGGGTGGGTGGGCTCAACAGGAGACTAAAGTATATTATTTAATACCTGTTCATGTATATTACTGAATGTATGTTTAAAAATATTTGTAAAATGTTGGCGCTTTTCTCCCTGGGCCTCTGCTGAAAAGGGTTTTTGACTAAACCTGATCAGACAAACTTGGCAAACATAAGCTTCTGGAAGGAGATAGTATCAAAATATTTCCCACCCTTATGCCATTTATCACATAAAAGCAATCAGTTTTATTCCCAGTGCTGATTAATTAACAAGGAGGCACAAAGTAAAAAAAGGTTTTCTTTTATTTACTGGATGCAGAAACAAGAAAATTATGAAGACTAAGTAACTAGCATAAACAGTGTAATCTATTGTTCAGGAGAAAAGACAGTGGCTAACTTAGTAAGTGGTCCTAAGAGTGCAAGGACTACTTCTTGTGGGGGTGGGAGTGGGGGACATCATAGTCAGTTTCTAGCACATTGCAGGCATGTATCTGACTAGTTTAACTTGATATACAGCAAAGCTCTTCATCCATGGGAGGCTTGTTTTAAAAGAATGCCAAGCCACGTTACTGATTCTTGTAAATGTTCTGTTTGCCAAGTAATTATGAAACTGTCATACAGCTTCAGTGGAAATACCACAGACAGCTACTCTGTGTAATAACAAACCACCATCCACTGCTTCAGAGAGCTCTCTTTAAATTTAGGGCTATTGCCCCTGGTAGCTGACCCTTGTACGCGTTAGAAAATGTGACAAGCAAGTGAAGAAAATAGTTGCCAGGGTTCGATATAAAGTGCAAAACAATATTAGTTGTTAGTTATAGTGTTATATTTCTGAATGTACTCCAAGGTTTGTTCATATATTATTTTTAAAGAATTTTTGCAAGTTAAAGGACTCCCAGGAACAGCATGCTTTACAACTGTAAGGAATTGGACAGCAAGAGAAAACTACTCTAAAGACATACTTACTAAAGAATAAAAAGATGTTATGATCCAAAGCTATTATCCAAGTACATCAAACATGTATTTAAACAAGTGAATTAGCACAGCAGTCATTGTTCAGAGACGGCAGAGCAAAATACTGGATACATGCAGAATGGCACTTTAATTTCTCAAATGGTGTCATAGCACTACCCTAGTGCTTTGGTACCAGCAAACTTACATCATAAACAAGCAGGGAATTTAGCTGCAGTGAATACACAGGCAAAATGTCAGTCTCACTGCATTATGGTATCAGATGTTTAAAAAGAAGTACCTGGCTTAAACAAGTAATCCTCAACAGAGGCCATTGCATTTAGAGTTGATTCCTTACCTTGAAGTACAACAACCTCAGACTTTCTTATAGGGAGTAGAGGGATGAGGCTTCCTGTATGAGGGAGCATGTTCCTCACAAAAATTAATACTATCAAAAGCATCTGCTTGAGATCAGCCCTCCTTGTGATTAATTGGCTTCTGATGGATTGCCATGGATTGCATCAATTACTGTAATGAATTCCAAGTACTCCCATGAATGACTTTGCTTGAAACAAAAAAAAAAAACAAGTACAAAACAATCCTTATCGAGGCAAGATAAAGCACCAGAAGCCTTGCAGGTTGTATGCTGTTTTCATACCCAAACATGCTTGTATTCCTTTGCCACAGGACATGATGAAAGCCACTGTTGCTAAATGCAAGAGTTGTCCCTAAATGTTACATGGTTATCACTGTGGCAGAGGAGATTTGATACTTCCTGTCCAAGGGATGTGTGCCGACTAGCAACCAAGCCCCCAAAGGCGAGGTCTTAAAAAGAAAATCATTACACATTAATACTGGAAACAAATTGTTTAAAATCTTGCTTTAAATTATTTTAAGAAAGGGACATAAAGTTGCATTAGAAAACAAAAGCTGTTCTTCTTTATATGTCATTTTCATGTCAATACAGAATAGCTTAGCAGAAAAACAAGGGGGACTCAAAGCATGTCTGGTTAGTAATCCTATGTAATAAAAGGAATCTGTGCAAGAATGTCAAAGAAATACTTATCAAAATTAAAAACAAATCATAGTCAACATAAAAGTCAAGGAGAAATACATAACATAAAAAATACTATAAAAATGTAAAATTATTAAAAAGAAAAGGAAAAACACACCACAAGACAATCTTAAGCTAATGCAACAAATGTTTCACTCTCGCAGTATTCTTCCTTTCACCAAGTGGTAATTTTTCCCTTAAATCTAAAATGCATTATTTGATGGATAACAGCACAAAAGAAAAAAATATGAAAATTACACATCTTGCATTCCATATAATCATAAAGTCCTAAGTATGACTCTCTAAGTACAAATTATGTCCCAGTTTGCACTCCACACCTCCCACACCACAGTTCAATATGTAACATGTTTCACACAGTTCATTTCCATGGTTCACTATGTAGCATGTTTCATGAAGTTCATTTTCCACGGTTCAATATGTAATGTTTCACGGAGTTCTTTTTCCACGGTTCGTTATGTAATGTTTCACGGAGTTCATTTTCCACTGTTCACTATGTAACATGTTTCATGCAGTTCATTTTCCACGGTTCAATATGTAACATGCTTCACGGAGTTCACAGTTCATTTTCCATGTCTGCGGTAAGGATGATGCAATCTTCAAAAAAGAGACATTCAAAATGAAGAATAAGGACATCAGCAGTCCTGTTAAGTTGAAATAGAAGCATGTGTGCTGAGGCAACTCTGAACAATAAAACACACTACAGCAAATAGCTAACTGTAAAAGGTATTCAATGTTTGTGAATCAAATTAAACAAACATGCCCATTCAAAAAAGACAAAGAAACAGTTTTTTGTTGGTTTTGTTATAAATACTTATGCCTACTACATAGAGGATTATGATCGGATTGCCAGTCATAACCTGTTTATTATGTGTTTCAGGCACGGATGCCAAGACATTTACCTTGAGAGCAAAGCTTGGTGACCCAAACATAATCCTTTGTAGTGCATGGAACTAACCATATACTACTAGTTACAGGGGGAAAATATCATTAAGTGTTGTGGCGCCTTTCAAAGCTATGAAAAAACTTAGTGGACATTGACAGAAAGGCAATGTAATGCAGTCTGTTGTTTACACTTTCCTCCATACCTCTCAATTGTTTACATTTTTGCAGGACATCCAAATTATTGTTTCATATTTTTGGTCTGTTCCTCATAACATATGTGTTTTTTGGACAAGTAACATAGACTTGAAGTCACTGGATAATATCATGCATTTGAATTTTAGAGTTCATATCCTTCAGAAAATGGATGCTTACATATCCTGTTGGGTCTACTTCACATGATAGACATTTCAGAATGTCGTAAACCATATGGCCGAGACCATATGATTGACATTCGAAATGTCGACCATACAAAAAAAAAAAAAAAAAAAAGCACAACAAAACCTTACCTTCATGCTGCAAGCAGGGGGGCTACACCCTCTGCACCCCCTGTGGGGGATCCACCACCCACACCCCCTGGAACTTAAATATACCAACTCCAAGATCACACTACAGTGCAGAAGATGGAAATCGTTCCATTCCGCACTGTATGGAGATGCTGGCTCCACATGGTCAACATTTCGAATGTCGATCATATGGTCTTCGACATTCTGAAATGTCGACCATGTGAAGGGGACCCATCCTGTTATACTGGAAACTAAGTTTTTAGAAGAAGCTAGGGACACATTACCTGTAAAGATAGCAAGCAAGAAACAAACCCTTTGTTCTGTCTCTGTTATTTGCTGTAGAGTACTGTTAGATTTTATTGCCTGGTGCTATATTCGATCTTAACAACTTTAGCTTAACAATTAAGGTCAGATTGCATGCCACTGTGGTGCTTAATCGATTTGTATTATTTTGAATATCAGAGCATAATCCGAGCTGCATGCACTACAATACTTTTTATTCTTCTATATAAAACTCCAATGCTATTCTTTTGCGGGGCTTTAACTTACTATCCTGTCTTACTTCCCCAACTCTCATTTTTCATAGCTTACCCTTCACTGACAATTCAGCCATCTCACATTCACTATCACCCATATAGTCTTATAAATATCCCAGTCTTAACTCATCCTGTCTTCTGTGACTCAAGTGAGTCTCATTCCCAACCTGCAGCATCTCCTATAACTTCCTAACTGATTTGTCAAGGAAAGTAGCAAAAAAAAAATGGCTCAATACTCCCAAACCAACATCAGTCACTGAATTATACACTACAGCTTTCTTTACTGAAACTTGTAATGCCATTAAAATAAACAAAGCTATATCACTTTCAAAAGTGAAGAATGTAAAATAATATTTTCAACATACCAGAAATGGAACTGATTTCTTTTAGTTCAAATTAAATGCCTTTCTTGTAATTATGCTTAAATTCTATTCCTGCTGTCACACATTAGTCTCTTCTAACTCCAACATACATTTATAATTCCCTTTGTTTGTTCTAACATCACCCTTTCTTTTCTATTCACAATCTCACCACTTTCAAAACTTTGAGCCATTATGTTCCACTCTCTTTCTTTCTGTGACACACGTGCGTGTGTGCACATGTGTATGCATATGCACAAATGCACATATGCACACACACACACACACACACACACACACACCTCACATCCATTCACCATTCACTGCTGAAGACTAATCTAGCCACACATGCTACATATAAAAGTATATTCAAAGTACATCCCCAATAAAAACCCTGTTGCACATTCCATTACAAACATCCCTTCAACAAACTGCAAATATTTTATAGAACTGTAACTTAAATTCTTCCATAACCTACCATGTGTGCCATTATAAAAAGCCTTTTCCTAATCTAAAAGATCAGCATAACCACCTACCTGCTGCTTCCCACCCTCATCTGAAATGGCATGTAATACTCTGAAATAATCAAAAGTACCATACCTTTCCATCCTGCATGTCTGAAATTACTGAACACCTTAGGTACCTACCCTATAAACATATTCTTAATAAACTTTATACTCGGGTATCATTGAAAAACTCATCAGCTTAAATGTTAACCCATACATCACAAGATGGGTTGCAAAAACTGAGTGACAGAAACCCAGGGGGTCAGAGTTGCTGCTGCCATGTCAGACTCAAGCCTCACAAGTCACACAAAACAGGCTCAGTCCTGGGCCCACTCTTGTTTGGCTTCTACTCTACTTTTCGGTACAAAAAACACAGGGGGGGAGATGACTGGACAAAGATTGGAGTTTGCAGATAACTGGTGGAAAAACACATCTGACACAGATATCCTTCAGAAGGGTCTCACAGAAATGGATAACTGGTGCCAGAGCCATGGCCTAAAGTTAAATGCCAAAAAAATGTCATACATACCCGGAAAAAAAACAAGGTTACCCTAGCTACCAAATAGGTGGCAATCCACTGAGCATAGAAGAAGTTATCAGGGACCTGGGGACCCAGGTTGATAGTAGTCTGTCATTTCACCCATGTAGCTAAAGGTTAGGAAGACCTTCTACATTGCCCACCTTATCATGAAGGGATTCTCATCTAGATCAGGGAGGTCATAGTCTCCCTATACTCATCACTCATCAGACCAATGATTGAGTACAATGCCCCATGAATGTATCTGACCCGACACTTGCAGCAGCTGGAGAGGCCACAAAAGTTCCTCACCAAAAGGATAAAGGGTCTCAAACATCTGTCCTATGCTGCCCGACTGAAAGAACTCCAGCTCTATTCAGTGGTGACCTTGCCTAACATACAAGGCCATGTCAAACCCAGATTTGATGAATATGCTTCACCAAAAATCTAGATCCGTCAGAGCCACAAGGGCGGGAGACTTAAACTCGACATGGCTATTAATAGGACGCTGCTGGAGGATAGATTCATCACCCCAAAGACTGCTATGGTGTAAAAATAAAATATGTATGAGGCAGAGCACCTCGCCTTGTTTGTTCAAGAAATCTTGACCAATGGATGGGAGATCGCAGATATACCCCAGGGATTACCTCAGTGTCACTGCTCAACAGAGGCACAGCAAAATAATGGGTATAGTTCCCCATACTAAAGGGGTGGCGTAAGCCACAAAACTATGGGCTAGGCTTGTAAATGCCCTCGGGCAGATAGCCTAGTATGAACCTATGAACCTATGAACCTATGAACTCAGTTTTAGATTCATATTTAACAAATGGATAGGCTTCCAGTTACATTTGCCATGTAGGTTCTCATTCTACTTAGAAAAAAAACCACCCACCTTAAAAAACATCATCTCCCCTGGTCTAACATACAACGAAAGTTTCCTACCAACTCATGCTTAACTAAAGGCCACAACAGCAAACAAACTTCATAAGACAAACCATCCCACCCTGGCACTTTCCTGCCATTTTCTTGCTTAATAAGCTCCCCTACCTCGGCCAAAGTAGCCCACCTTGTCACACATTTGTTTGTACACACTTACTCTCAAATCAAAGAATTACACTCAATGTTTTCACCATACAGCTTAAAAACATACTTGCTCGCACCATCAGCACCACTAATTTACATTGCAGACTCATCCCTTAATTCCTTTTCGTTGTATGTTTCTTACTTCCAGCTTTTACAACTACAGAAGGATACAAAGATTCCTTCTTATTTATAACAAAATGCAAACTTCACACTTTAGCTGTTAATAGCCTTTCTATCCATAACACATGAATTTCATCCACTAAACCTCTAACATATTGGACTAAGAGACTTCACTTATTTCTACACCACCCCTTAACCTTCCCATCCTACTCTATTATTCTTCTAAGCATGTACTTGCTTCTAATATTCTGACCATCACTCCTAACCTTAATCCTATGTATATGTATATCTATATTTATATCCATATCTGTATCTATATCTGTCTATATATATATATATATATATATATATATATATATATATATATATATAACATTTTTTGCAACCTACCACACTACTTTAATTTAGTATCCCCTATCTAGCACATGTTTATTAGTATCACCTATCTAGTACATGTTTTATTATTGTATCCACCTCTCTGTACTTATTTTATATTCATTATCATATCCACCTCTCTCTACTTGTACAGTATTCATTATTAATGTGTGCTTTATACTTGCTGTTTTATTGCTTATGTAAACTGTCTTAACTTTCATGCATCATTGGAGCTTTTCTCCCTAGGCCTCGGCTGAAAATGGGTTCCTGACCCAGTTGGACTTTCGCGGTAAACAAATGTTAAATAAATAAAAAGCTTTTCTTATGCCAGTCTGGCATCTTATGACTCCATTATCTTTCTTCAGTTTCACTCACCTCATCGCCTTTCCCTTTTTAGACATACCATTCCAATGAAGTAAAATCATTTCTCATTCATCATAATCATTATATTCATGTTTTACTCATCTGCCTACTCTCTCCCTCTCTCTGTGATAAAACTGTAACGTCTTTGCCAAGGTCTCTCCACAATTCATACTTATTATAGTCAATGTCCAGTTTTCCTTTCATGAACAAAACTAGATGTCTTGAACAAATTAACCTGTAAGAGACATTGGATTTTCACAATACTTTACTCCAAACAAACTTCTTGTCCCACACTTACAGCTTCATGTTTTATGAAACATGCAAAACATATGTATTTATGAAGACCTGCTCATCTTGCACATATAAATATACATTTAATATATTATCCATTTCTCCCACTAAAAATATCTTTAGGAACTATAATAATTTCCAAGTACTTCCTGTGGGATAAAGAATGTGCATTTCCATCCTTTAGAACAATCTAATCCCTTTCCACACAAAGTTTCAATAGCTTTGGATATTTGTAAATGACACAGTTTACACTGAGAATCATATTAACAAATCAACTTCAGTGGGAAATAATCAACATCGACATTTTGTGTTCTTCCTTTACATAAACAGTTTTCTTTGGCAGCATCCAGTTCCAGACTTATGAATATCCCCAAATAACCATCCTCCCTCACTACTCCTATAACCTTACTCTTTCTCATGCCTTTTGTAATAACTTGCTTTTTACGTGCTTAAATGAATATAAAACAAAAAATAGCATCTGGTATGAACTTAAGCAATGATCCTAAACACTACCACCTTGTTTTAACAGCTTAAATGTATTAATTTATTCTTTGTCTTGTCTTTACCATTTGGAATTTTCTACTCTTTCCACTTGTCATTTTTACATCAGAAAAATTCACCCAACTATTGGTAATGTGTGGTTCGCCTCCTTTACTTCTTACAATGCTTCTCAACTGTTCAGATTTTTGCAGAATATCCAGATTTTTGCATCGTATTTTTGGTCTTCTCCTCATAAACTTTGTAGCTTTCTGGCAAATCATTGAAGACTGAAGTAACATAATTTGAGTTTCAGACTTCATGTCCTTCGGAAAATGCATGTTAACACAAATTCTGTTATTCTACAGACATTTAAGTTTATAAGAGCAATAGTTAAAATGTGTCCCTATTTTTGGGCCTTTGTCCTTCCCATATGTCTTCATAGGCAGGTACTAGGCTATTGACCCTAGGGCCTATATAAGCCTAGCCAAATGGTACCCTGGCTTTTGCCACCCAAGAAAATTATTTTCCTGTGCGCCTGTCAAGCAGAGCCACAGAAGTGATCCCCGGGGTGAGTACTTGAGACTGACGTCCCCGCCCGCGTGGGCTGGGGAGAGGAGACACAGTGAGCTGCCTGTCGGGCACTCAGATCCATCACATAATGCACTCGAGAAAAATTGTAATAACACACTAAGACAATCATAAGAGCTTTTTTTTCAGTTGTAAGGGACCGAACCTGGGATGCAACTCCCAGACTTGTTCTTGATTCAAAATAAAAAAATGACAAAGGCCACATGAACCCACAGACATTGCCAATATCAGGCAGACAGGTTCAGTCCAAACTTCTCCACCCCTCCACCCCAAAAGAGCAAGTATCTATCCGGCAGAGTGCAGCCTCCCAAAAATCTGATGCTCAGGTGAACAAGAACACTGCCCATAGCAAAGCAGACAGGTCCATGGGACCGGGTCCCGGTTAACCTCTCATGAGTACCAATCCAAACCCTCCCCCAAGAGAGTGCAATCTCTGATGCTTCGCTCAGCCTCACTACAGGATATGTACTTGCCCTTCCCATGGGCACATGCACAGTGACATCCCCTCCACAAGGTGGCCAAGGCGGACTAACCTACTCTATGGCCCATAAGCAGGATCATCATGATCCCACCTTATTGGCTTTGTCAAGGCGGGTCTATCTACTTTTTTGAACCTGTGGTTCTTCAAAACAGTCCACCAAGGCCATAAATGAAGGGAAAAGTAAAACACAGTCCCTATCTCTATCTCCAAGGCATTGACATGCCCCAGGGCAGATAGCCTAGTATGAACCTATGAACCTAAGAGGTGGAGAGGTGTGCTTCTTACAGTTCATTCCAAAACAGTACATCTCTTTTTCCAAAAGGGGAAGAAAATGGACCTTTATTTACTTTACTAATTGTTTTCTGCATGGTCTTGTCATATTTTTTAAGAACATAGTACAGAAACAGCATAATCCTGTAACTTAAAAACACTGTTAGCATTAATTTCCTTTCCTTCTGGTGCAACCCCTGTTTTCTGTTGTCTCTTGTTTCTAAAGAAAACTTTCTGGTTCTTCTCTTTTAAGACTAATTTGATTACATTCTATTTTAAAATGCTTTTTGTGTTCATACAGCAAAATAAGATCCCAAAGTAGGAACAGTTCCACAGCTCACAATAATCCACACCAGCAAAGTTGCCAAAGAATGTAAGATCCAAAAGTTAAAATACTTCATTTATTGTAAAATACAGTAGTAGATGAAAAAGGGTCAAAAACCCATTTAATAGCTAAGTTTATTGATACAAATCTGAAAGGTATTTTAACCAAGGAATCCCACATTTAAGATCCACAGAGACACCTACGCTGATTGATTAATTTTGGTCACTATAGACATCAAAGACCTCTTCTCAGTTGTACCACATGGCAGAGGTATTGATTGGTTCCACCAGTATGTATGTGTCAGCATACTGATTTGGAACCCACGGTTGTTCAGGCAGTGACTTCTGTTATGGAAATTGTCCTAAAATATAATTTCATCTAGTTAGAGGGTACAATTTTTAAGCAGACAACTGGTGTAGCAATGGGGGGCGCATGTGCCCCCATTTTTCCAAACACTGTCCAATCATTCTGGGAACATAATTATTTGTTTAACTCACCATTTGGTAAATGCTGGAATTTGTATGTGAGCTACCTTGACGGCCTAGTTGTCTTTTGAATGATGGTGAGAATAAACTAGATGACTTTTTTCACCTTTATTAACACCACCACCCAGAGGGAATTTTGTGTATGTAACATAGGCATACATGTATTTAAATAATGTATGCTTTGTATATATTTATGTGCATAGATATAGGTACATGAGATTTTCTGTGCATACTGTAAATAAAATAGTCTTTGAAACCAGCTTTCCAGTTTTAAGCTGAGGTAAATTTATAGGGATGAAAATAAATGGAGACAAACAGGGATTCTGGCATGTAACTTCTGAGACATATCCCTGCAAGCTGCATCACTGAAACCAGAATGCTGCAGTGGCAATTCGCCATGGAGCAGTATGCTGAAGCCACCGTTTGCCACTAACTTATCACATACACAAAAGTCTTTGAGAGAACAGCTTAACCCACATAGTAAATGTAACATAATGAAAATGAAAAAAAAAAATTATGGTAATAAAAAGTAAAATAAAATCACAAATACAACCACCCATTCAAAAAATATCATTCTTGAGTTACAGGTCTAAAGAAATTAGAAAGGCTTTGTAGGGTTCCAAAAGCCATGACAATAGATTTGCTTGAGTTAGTATCCGGTTTATTAGCAGGCAGCAATGCAAGAGCAGAGCAAAATCCTTTTGTAGCTCTTTCAGAAATATTCTAGCAGAAGATGATGATGATGTTTGTCTTATTGTGTCACTTGCATTCGGAGTGAGATCGACCTTGAGAATGTCAAATGGCAGACTGTTAATAAAGAACAATAATAAGAAGGGGTCCAAAGACTTCGCCTTTGGAGATAAGTACCTTAAAGATTTCATCTTGACACACATTAGGGTTGAATGAGTCCTTAAAGACCTTTCACTAAGCTAGAATGAAAATAACTGTAACTTTTCTTCAGTAAACCCACAGGCATATATCTTCTTAAAAAAAAAAAAAACAGGCTGTGGTCCACAGTCTCAAAGGCTTTTTTCTTATCAAAGAACAGAATTGCGGAAATACAGCCTTTCTTGAAATCGTCTTGTTTCTGATTGGAGAACATGGTAGTTAACAATGCTATTGTGGGAAAATGATGCAGTATACATATAAAAAACATAGAAATACACACTTGTAGATGTGTATATATACACACACACACACACACACACACACACACACACACACACACACACACACACACACACACACACACTGTGGTACATGTTCCCATTCTACAAGGTTAGCTATAAATCTCTGAATTGTTAATGAGCTGCTTCTTGTCCCCAGGGTACAGGGTTTGAGTCCTTCCACCTTCATTTGCCTATTGTATGACTCTGAGCAAGTAACTTAACCAGACAGTATTCCCTGGTTGACCTGAAAAGGAACAATTGTTCCACTGGACTTAGTCAAGGAAAAAAAAAGGTAACAATAGTTTGCAACTTTCACTATTGTACACATCTACACAAACATTTTTCTTGTAATAAATTTCTGGGAATGAGTTACTGTTTTGTTAATATAACTGACAACTTATTTTGGTGGCATATATCCATTGTGGTGTGCATTACATATCTGTGTCACACCTACATTAATGGACATAAAAGTTGAATTGGCATCATTAAATTTATATATATGTTAACTGGCTCTGTCATTAATTTATTAGTTAAAGGCAAGTTGTTTCAGGTGTTTTTAAAGATGTGAAGAAGTCTGAGGTATGTCCCAAAAACTTTACCGTTTATTTGACAAATTTATTGATTTTTATGTGTGCTTAGTTTTATTTTATTTATTTGATTTGTTTTAAGTGAGCACAAGTTTTAAGGGTTATTCACACTCCAGCAAGCATAGTTTGAGTGGTTGGTGTTTTGCCATATTTTGTATATTTTATTAATAGTGCTTCACAGAAAATGAATCCACTTATATTTTTACAGGATTGCTGCTCATTTCAGTAGGATTTTTCACTCTTTCCCATAGGTGTTCCTTCAGTGAGTTAGGGGGTGTAGGGGCTAAGCCTCCGACATGGCAGTGCAATGCAGAGGTTGGGAAGTGTGCTTGCCTAATTGCTAAAACACCTTTTTCTTCCCCTTTTTAATACTTTCAAGTTGTAGTTCATGATGTGTAACAATTGATGAGACATAACTTATTGTATGCAAATTCAGTTTAACATAAATTAGTTGTTCTTCTTCCTGAAAATGTGTCCCTCCCCACTCCTGTTGTCCGTCACCTGCCCAGCCTTTCTCTTAGTTTAACACTCACCTAAACCTGTTGCATGAAATGTAGTCACTGTTTTATTGGAAATGCATCTTGCTGTTTGCACAAAAAGCTGAGGCATGACGATATGAAGTGATTTATTTTTATTTTGTTTCCATTTTGATATATTTGTATGTATTGTAACTGTTTCTCAGACCTTTTTATTTATCCATCAGTATGTATTTTAACTGTTTCTCACACCTTTTTTATTTAACCATCAGTTTTATTATAGTATATAAAGTACTCACTCTCTTGATATGAAAGCATAATTCAAGCAGCAATCTCCAAATTACATGAGCCTTTCTTAAATGTTTTTTTTTTTTTTATACATTCAACATTAGATTTATAGGTCCTACTTCAAAAGAACTGTTCTCAAATGGGATCACTGCCCTTCATAAAATGACATTTTTTCTGGGACTGGGCAGTTTTATTTACCACCTTCATGATGTGGTACCATAACAAAATATAGATTTCCAGCATACCTCTCAACCTCTTTGCGCTAGACATTTGGACAAAGCCAGAAATAATGGGAGGACAAAGGACCAAAATAGGGACAGATTTTAAATAATAACCTTCTAACCCCTACACAACATGGCTTCAGACCCCATCATAGTACATCTACTGCCCTCCTGTCCTTTACTCAAACCATTGCCAAAGCCACGGACAAAAATCTACTGGTTTCTTGCCTCTTTCTTGACCTTTCTAAAGCATTTAATGCCGTATCACACTCCAAACTTCTCGATAAACTATCACAACATATCGCCCTCTATTATTAAATGGTTCGCTAGCTATCTCACTAATAGAAAACAATAGTTAAGATGGCAAGCTACCAGCTCCCCTTACTTACCAATCCAAACTGGGGTGCCTCAAGACTCGATTCTTGGCCCACTACTATTTAATATTTTCAGAAACCAACCATATACTTCCTGTACAGCATCCTCCCTGATGCAAAATGCGGATGACTCTACCCTTATTACCTGTTCTGACAGTTTCTCTAACCTCCTCTCTACTACTCAACATAGCTTCCTATCTGTAGAAAAATCAGCCTTCACCATTTCTTCTTTCGACAATATCATCATACAACCTGACCCACATACTAAACTTCTTGGTGTTATTATCGATGGCCAATTAAAATTTGATACCCATGTTTAGCACTGTATTAAAAAGACCAATCAAAAACTCGGCCTACTCTGCAGACATAAAAAATACCTAGCCCCTGACTCTAGGCAGAAACTAGCTCAGGCTTTCCTCCTTCTGTGTCTACTTCATACCTCCCCCATCTTTTCACATCTACAATCAACCCTTTTGGCTAAACTCTGTCAATCATACTATAGTGTTGCAAGATTTGCTAATAACCAATTCTACAAATCTCATCACTGCCATGCACTAAAGCAACTGCAGTGGCTTGACTTCCCCCAGCACCTGCTTCACTCCCAGCTGTAAATAACTCATATTCTACTCTTAAAACCCCTTTCCTGACCTGCTCTATCCTCAGTAATATAATGTTATACCCCCTCCCAGAACTCCCCACAGCTCTAACCACATCCTTCTGGACACCTATAAACCAAACGAAAACATTGGTAAACTTCTTTACAAATGTAGTATTTCCCATGCATGGAATAAACTCCCCTTAACATCTGAATAATTTCTAACATTAATCTCTTTAAATCCAAACTTAAAACTTTTCTCCTAAATACCAACACTCATCACTGCAATGATCCCACTTCAAACCCACATTACCACCTGACTACCTCTCACACTTTTAACACCCACCTATTGCAAGTGTCATCTTATTTGCATAGTTTTCTCTTTTTGTTGATTAAAATTCTAACATTTGTACTGCATGTTATGCACATTATTATAATGTTTATGTAAACTTCATTCTCAGGCCTTTTGTAAATTTCTAATGTTCTCATGTAATGTACATTATTGTATTGTTTGTATGCAACTTCATTGTTAGATGTTTTTCTTTAAGTAACATTGTAATAACTGTCTGGAGCTTTTAGGTCTCCACTGAAAGCAGGCCACTGGCTCAGTTGGACTAACCTGGTTAACAAATGACAAATAAATAAATAAATAAAATAAATAAATAAATATTGCACTTACAGACTTAGCAAGTTGCTAGAGCAACAGGTTATGCATTAGCATGCATTTTCTGAAGGATATGAAGTCTGAATCGCAAGTGTCTTTTATTATTTAATGATTTCAGCCTTCAGTGATATGCCAGAAAATCACCAATTTTGTGAAATACAGACCAAAAATATGAGGCAAAAATCTGGACAGTTGAAAGGTATGGATTTCAGTTTAGTGTAAACAGTACAATAAAACTACTGAGTTATAAAAACACATTTCCATATTTCATATATTAATCTTGTGTCTCTAAATGTTCAGCATTAACCAGGCTATAAACATGCTTGATGTAATTTTTTTTCCAAATCTAGTATTAGAGGCATTTTTACATGTTTGTTATGTAATGATGAGTTATTATAAGGTTACATAGAGCAGCATGTTGTACTGCCTTGAAAAAATAGTACTAGCAATGTTAAAACAGTGTAGGTTAAGAATGTTGTATATAACACTAGGCTTCTATACATGCTGTACAGCCACACAAGCCCTGGGTGCCTGAATATGAGTACTTTGCAGATATGGACTTGGGCAATTGTTAGCTTGTATGGCCATCTTCTTGTGCTCAAACTCGAATTCTGTTTTTGAGTGAGGTCTGGCAGCCATGGGGACAGTGGGACATAGGAACATTCTAGAGTAGTGATCATAGGAACCATGAGATTCCTAGCCATATATACCTTTAAGCAGACCCTTTACAAGCACTTAATAATGCTCACCACCTGGTGATAACCCTAGTGTAAATGTGTGTTTACCCATGCAGTCACACCTCCTGGTGATAACCCTAGTGTAAATGTGTGTTTACGCATGCAGTCTCACCTCCTGGTGATAACCCTAGTATAAATATGTGTTTACCAATGCAGTCTCACTTCCTGGTGATAACCCTAGTGTAAATGTGTGTTTACCAGTGCAGTTTCACCTCCTGGTGATAACCCTAGTGTAAATGTGCATTTACCCATGCAGTCTTACCTCCTGGTGATAACCCTAGTATAAATATGTGTTTACCGACACAGTCTTACCTCCTGGTGATAACCCTAATGTAAATGTGCGTTTGCCCATGCAGTCTCACCTCCTGGTGATAACCCTAGTGTAAATGTGCATTTACCCATGCAGTCTCACCTCCTGGTGATAACACTAGTGTAAATGTGCGTTTACCCATGCAGTCTCACCTCCTGGTGATAACCCTAGTGTAAATGTGTGTTTACCCATGCAGTCATCAAGACTAGCATTAAAAATAGCCAGAGACGTATTTTGTTTGACCTGTATTGGTAATGTATTCCACAGGCTAGGAATACATTGTGTTAGGAAGCTATCTCTCCAGTGAGTGTTGTTTATTTGTAGATGTAACTTTAGGTCACTAGTGCAGGGGGCTGTGGAGCTACTGGTTTTGCAAAGAAACAAGAAGTCATGTAGGACTGGGTCTTTCTTGACTTGAAAAGCAAGACATAGGTCACCTCACAGCAACCTGTAGGCAACTGAGCATGAGGAGAGTTATACTAATCTATCATAGTAGCTGAAAGATTTTAAGACATTTAATTTTCTTGGTTAGAAATCTTTTGGGTCTTTCTGGTTGAGCAGTATGCTTGAAATTCTACATGCCAAAGGGGACATACTATTCAGTGATGGGTCTGATAAGGGAAGAGTACAGTGGTAGGATAATTTCTTTGGATCTTGAAGATATTCCCTTTGAAATGAACTGGGCCAGACAGAAGGATTTCCTGAGAATGGCAGAAACATGATGATCAAATGAGAGAGAGTTCTACATATAAGTATTCAGGTCTCTTATGACTGTATCTGTCTGAAGAGGAGTGCCATTTATAACATATGAGGGTGGGGCAACTTCTCTACCAAATGCTGATGTTGTTCATGTTTCACTGTTGCAGTCATCACACTTGGGTTATCTGGCTGCAGGTAGCCCTTAGTTGGTCCGAATACCAGAGACTTAGTATTTCTGCATTGGTTGTTGTCATTTCAAGACATCAGGTCATCAGGGGTATAAAAACAGGCAGCCAACGCCATTACATCAATCTTTCTTGCCAAGGAGCATGAAGCAGAAGCAGTTTGCATGAGTGCAGGTCAGCCGCTACCTGAGTTTTTGTTTCCGAATTGAATCATCCTGAAGTCTTCTAAAGCTAAGTACCCTGTTGGGGATCCTTTTTTCTTGCTCTAACCAATGTCAGAAAAAGCTAACAATTGTCTCGCCTGTGGAAAGCAAATATCACACCATGATTTCCATTCTTACTGCGTCACCTGTTTAGGCCCAGACTATGATGTATCTCGCTGTCAGTTTTGTGCTTTGTTCAATGCCCAAACTATTTGTTGTCAAGCCCTTATTGTTGCTAAATACTTTCGCTCTTAATCTCTGTATTCCGAAATGGCTTAGGTAGGCCATCTGACTACCGATCTTCTGAAAAAATGTAAGGATAAAGACAGAGACAGACTGCGAGGCGCTTTTGCAGCCCCTGATGCCCACTTCGATGGATTTGCAGGCCACTACCAAGACTTGTTTGGAGTCTGGTATGCTGCGAGACTCTTCTTTGACTATGGAACCTGCGGATGTCTCTACCTTGGATGGGTACAGAGCCGCTATGCAGGCACTCACTTCTGAGGAAGCTCTTTGCATTACCAATATGCGACACAAACAGAGGACTTCTTTTGCATCTTCAGTTTTGTCTAAAACTACCAAGTTTCTAAGACCAAGAGTATGAGCTTTGCCTAAAAACTCTACGACCCAAACTCAAGCACCTGCTTCCTTGCCACAACATTAAAAGCTTAAAATGGCAGAAGACCTGATTATGTTGATTAGGGGAAGCCAGCCTTCCCCTGCTAAATGAAAAAGAGACCTGTCCCCAGCAGCTTTAACTGACCAAGAGTCCAACGACTCTGTGGTTTCTGAATATGAAGACATGCCTTTATATGCTTATGAGGATTCTGATGCAGAGGACTCCATTCCCTCTGCTTCTCCTCCAGTGGATTTTTCTTTTGTGGAAATCTTACATACTTTAAGAGAGCATTTCCACTGGGAATGCCAGGATTATCCTCAGTCCAAAAAGAGACTCAGGGAATTTTTACATTTGCCACAGCACAGACCCTTAGCTATCCCTCCTGTTCTGGATGTTGTGGATGATGTCTTTATGGAATACAGTTTAACTCCGGATACTTTACCCCATACTCCAAGGAAACCAGACAGGTACTACAGAGTCCCTGACTCTCACAAATTTCTTTTCAAAAATCCTACTGCTGACCCAGAGGTCATTTTCCAGGAGTCTAAAGGTATAAAAGCAACTACAGCTAAGATTCCTACCCCTTCGGACAGGGATTCCCAAGCTTTAGACAGATGGGATAAAAAAGTATACACCTCTGCAACTCTCGCCATTAGGGCATTGAATTGCCAGTTTCACATGCTGAAATACCAGCAACATATTATGTAACTTATTAAGCAAAAATGATCTACCTTTACAGACTGTGCAGAAAATAAAGAATTACAGGAGCTTTTGCATTCTACAAGCCAAGTCAGCAGGCATACCTTGCAATGTGGCTTTGTCGCCTTAGAAACATCTTGCAGGGCAGCAATCACTGGTTCTGTACTGAGAAGGCATGCTTGGATTAAGGAGCAGACCTTGCCAGACCATGTCAAATCAAAATTACTGGAAACTCCTATGAACAATGACAATCTGTTTGACATCAAAGCAGAAGATGTTCTAAAAAGATGGAAGAAAAGCTAAGTCTATGCAGACAGTCAAAGATTTTTTTCCAAGTGCAGTCGCTAAGATTCAGTAGGCATTGCCTCTTGAAACACTGGTCCTTTCCAGCCCCCTCAAGGCCATCTCATACTAGACCCAGGGCAAACAGACCCCCCCCCCAGATTACAGTCTCAGGGTATGCAGAGATCTAAGCAATGGAGTACCTCCACTTCTAAATCAGGCAGTGCTAAGCTACTCCCTTACGGAAAGAATTCACAATGACTTCTCAACTCCACTCCTCACCTTGATGCCCCTTGAAACACAGGTCTTTTCCAGTCCCCTCAAGGCCATCTCATGCTAGACTCAGGGCAAACAGACCCCCCCCCCAGATTACAGTCTCAGGGTATGCAGAGATCTAAGCAATGGAGTACCTCCACTTCTAAATCAGGCAGCGCTAAGCTACCCCCTTATGGAAAGAATTCACAATGACTTCTCAACTCCACTCCTCACCTCTGCCCAATTGTTCGTGCCCCTAGGAGGAAAACTTACCCATCATGCAAAAAACTGGACCTCCATCACCAAAGACCAATGGGTCCTCAACATTGTATCCAAGGGGTGCAAATTTTACTTCCACTCACTGCCAACCCCAAAAGGGTTCCCAGACCTTCCTCCAAACCAGTGGGCAGAGGCACAAAACCAAGTTCAGTCCCTGCTCTCCATAAGGGCAATTCAACCTGTTCCCACAGAACAGATAGGTCAAGGGTTTTACTCCAGATTTTCTTGATACCTAGAAAAGAGGGCACTTGGCACCCAATCCTAGATCTTTCCATTCTAAACACCTTCCTGGTGGTACCAAAATTCAAAATGCTCACCCTTCAGCAGTTTCTTCCTATGCTGTACAAAGATGCCTGGTTATCCACCCTAGACCTAAAAGAAGCCTATCTGTACATCCCTATCAGGGACTCATGCAGGAAATACCTATGTTTCAGGGTAGGATTTATGCATGATCAGTTCTTTGCACTTCCTTTGGCTTATCCACTGCTCCCAGAGTCTTCACAAAATGTCTGTCTCCAGCCATTGCCTATTACAGAGAAACATTAAAATTTACCCTTACTTGGACAATTGCCTGATTCAAGCAGACAGTCAGGAAAAGCTGTTGCAGCACCTGACATTTGTTAAAGAACATTCTAACCTCCTTGGGTACACTATCAATGAAAATAAATCAAAACTAGTCCCCAGTCAAAAGACTGTATTCCTGGGAGCAAGCTTGGACACACCATCCCAGATGGCATTCTTTACTCCAGGAAAAACAAGCCTATCTTACAGGCTATTTCACTCAAATGGCCACCAAAACCCAGCTATCCGCAAGGAAAATAGGGTTCATGGCCTCTTGCATTCTACTAATTCCATATGCCAGACTGCATATGAGGAAACTTCAGTGGCACATAAAAAGTCTTTGGTGCTAACATTCTCAGGACCTGGAAACTGTCATATGTATACCTTGTCTAAGGACAGAGTTTCTCTGGTGGGCAGCAGCATACAACCACAACAAGGGACTTTCCTTTACTCAACCCCATACCACCCAGACCCAAACCACAGATGCATCAGATTATGCCTGTGGGGCACTTCTGGATTTTAAGTGCATTCAGGGTCACTGGAGCTCAAGTCAAATTCGTCTGCACATCAACCAAAAAGGGACGCTAGCTGTTCAGCACACTCTGACAGCTTTCAGATCCCTACTCTCACCAGGACCCCTGCTAATAAAAACAGACAACACCACAGTTATGTGGTACATCAACAAGCAGGGGGGAACCCACTCTTACCCACTCTGCAGGCTAGCCATGGTCCTGTGGAACATGGCCTTGGACATGCATATTCATCTGCAAGCTCAATTTCTGCCAGGCAAACAAAACTCTCTGGCAGATGGATTAAGCAGGAATCTCCTAGACCCACACAAGTGGCAAATAGACCCCAGCACTTTCAGCCTTCTAACCCAGAAATGGAGGACCCCAGAGGTGGACCTTTTTGACTACCCCTACAATCACCAGCTCAGCAAATTCTGCACCAGGACACCTCACAGCAGGGCCTGGAAAGTGGATGCCCTATCCTTTCAGTGGGTAAACCTCTCAATCTATACATTTCCCCCTCTGCCTCTTCTCACAAGAATATTACTCAAGATAAGACAGGCAGACCAAAGGCAATTCTGATTGCCCCAGACTGGCCATGCTAGTACTGGTACTCACTACTGCACAGCCTGTCACCGGTGCCACCCTGGCACCTACCCCAGATCCCAACCTCCTCACTCAGCAGGAGGGACAGATCTTGCATCCACAACTGCAAACCCTGAATTCTGCAGCCTGGCATATTCCTTGAATTCTACCCCAGTGTCCAGCCTAAGCAAGCAGGTGCTAGACGTCATTCTTGAAGCCAGAAGACCCAGTACAAGAAAATCTTATGCTGATAAGTGGAAAATGTATTGTTCCTGGATTCAGTCTAAAGAAGAGGACACAACACTGCCCTCCTTACCTCTAATCCTGGATTACCTAGCAAATCTACTCCACAAAGGACTATCCTTCTCTTACACTAAGATCCATGCCTCAGCCATCTCAGCTCATTACAACACTGAGACACCTCTCTTCTCTCACCCTCTCATCAAACAGTTCCTGAGAGGGGCAAACAACTTAAAGCCACCAAGGAGGTGCTTGGGACCTTAACTTTGTACTGAAAAATCTCACACTACACCCCTTTGAGCCTGCAGCGTCTGCAGAGCTAAAATTCCTCTCATGGAAACAGCCTTGCTTCTGGCCATCACTTCAGCTAGAAGAGTGCCTGAGCTACAAGCACTCATGGCTGTGGAACCCTCCATCATTTTTCATGCTGACAGGGTCTCCCTCAGGACTAACCCTTCCTTTATGCCTAAAGTGGTGTCCAGTGTGGCTCTCAACCAATCTATCCAGTTGACAAACTTCTTCCCTAATCCTCAAAATAAAGGAGAATGGATTCTGTACTCCTTAGATGTGCACAGACAGCTCAGATTCTACCTTGATAGGACTAAACCCTTCAGGAAATCTGACCAGTTACTAGTCATTTTTGCACCGGGGCAGAGGGCAAGGCCATTTCAAAACAAACAATTTCCAAATGGATAGCACAATGTATCCATTTCTGCTACAAACACTATGGAAAACCAACCTCTCAGGGGGTCAGAACATATTCCATGAGGACAACTGTTACCTCTACAGCATTCCTCAGGGGAGTCCCTACCAGGGACATTTTGGAAGCTGCTACCTGGAGTTCTGTTCACACCTTCACCAAGCATTACCACCTGCCTATCTTTTCAAAATCCAGGGCGGGTTTTGCAACCACAGTCCTGCAGGGCATAATAGCCAGCCCCAACTCTTCTTGACTGCCTCCACCCATTCTTCAGATTTGGAAATCAACCCAAGTGTGATGACTGCAACAGTGAAGCACGAAGAACATAGTACAGTTGTGTGCACTTGCCATAAATGTAGACGTTTAAGTGTATTCACTGTTGCAGTCCTGGTTTCCCACCCTCCAGCCCCATTGTGTCTCTCTCTCTCTCTCTCTCTCTCTCTCTCTCCCTCTCCTCTCTATGTCTATTACTCACCCCTTACAGGGCTATTGGTATTTACTTTTTACTGGTGGTGTTTTCCCACCATGACTTAGCTCCCTATTTGAGGGCTCCTGACATTTGGGGCAAGAAAAACTGATGTAATGGCATCGGCTGCCTGTTTTTATTCCCCTGGCGACCTGAAGTCAGTCTTGAAGTGACAGCAACCAACACAGAAATACTAACTCTCTGGTATTCGGGCCGACTGAGGGCTACCTGCAGGCAGGTAACCCAAGTGTGATGACTGCAACAGTGAATACACTCGAACATCTACATTTATGGTAAGTGTGCACAACTGTACTTCATGCTGCCCTTTTTTCATTTAGTTTGAGACCATTTTTGATACACCATGTAAGTGCATATTCCACCTTTGCTGGAGCTGTTTTGTATCATTGGATAAGTGGATAAGACTGCCGCCTCACCTCTGTCATACATGGTATTCAGGTTCGGTCAACGTTAGTACAGTGACCGTGGGGATAGGAGTGCAGGCTGTGGTTTTAGGTAGTAATTAGTAGGGGGCTTTAGGTTTACAGAATGAGAAGAGGGGTTTTAGGTTTAGGGAGTGGGAAGGGAGTTTCAGGTTACTGAGCTAGAGGGGAGTTTTAGGTTTGAAGAACAGGAATGGGGTTTTAGTTTTAGGGAGGGGGAAGGTAGTTTAGGGTTAGGGAATGATTGTAGAATTTAGGATTAGGGAGTGGGAAGGGGTTTTATGTTTGGGGGTGGGAGTCTAGGGTTGGGGAATGATTGTAGAATTTAGGATTAGGGAGTGGGAAGGGGTTTTATGTTTGGGGGGGAGTCTAGGGTTGGGGAATGATTGTAGAATTTAGGATTAGGGAGTGGGAAGGGGTTTTATGTTTGGGGTGGGAGTCTAGGGTTGGGGAATGATTGTAGAATTTAGGATTAGGAGTGGGAAGGGGTTTTATGTTTGGGGTGGGAGTCTAGGGTTGGGGAATGATTGTAGAATTTAGGATTAGGAGGGAAGGGTTTTATGTTTGGGGTGGGAGTCTAGGGTTGGGGAATGATTGTAGAATTTAGGATTAGGGAGTGGGAAGGGGTTTTATGTTTGGGGTGGGAGTCTAGCGTTGGCGAATGATTGTAGAATTTAGGATTACGGAGTGGCAAGGGTTTATGTTTGGGGTGGGAGTCTAGGGTTGGGGAATGATTGTAGAATTTAGGATTAGGGAGTGGGAAGGGTTTTATGTTTGGGGTGGGAGTCTAGGGTTAGGGAATGATTGTAGAATTTAGGATTAGGGAGTGGGAAGGGGTTTTATGTTTGGGGTGAGAGTCTAGGGTTGGGGAATGATTGTAGAATTTAGGATTAGGGAGGGAAGGGGTTTTATGTTTGGGGTGGGAGTCTAGGGTTGGGGAATGATTGTAGAATTTAGGATTAGGGAGTGGGAAGGGGTTTTATGTTTGGGGTGGGAGTCTAGGGTTAGGGAATGATTGTAGAATTTAGGATTAGGGAGTGGGAAGGGGTTTTATGTTTGGGGGTGGGAGTCTAGGGTTGGGGAATGGAGAGTGGTGTTTTGTTGACAGGGAGTGAAGGGAGACTTAGGTTTAGGGAGTGATAAGGGACTTGGGTTAGGGATGGGATTCCCATGTTTAGGATCAGGGAGATTTTAGGGTTACAGTTAGGGTTAAGCAGAATCAGTTAGTGGGAAGAATGCATAATATAGTATAATTGGACTTCTAGTCTAGTGAGAGTTAGGGCACTTGCCAATTAGAATAATGGATGATGTGTTTCACTGCTGCAGAGAGGAGATAATTTAGGGAAATACTGTTTCAATCAGGTGGATATATATGCCAGGGTGTAGCAGGGAGTTCCTTGCTGTGGCTTTATGGTATTAGAAACAGTGGTATAGGGCTGGCTAGGCAAGGCTATATATACAGTTTGTTAATCAAAATGTTTGACTTGGCTTTGTTTTGCTCCCTTTATATGTAAAGCTCTATGACAGTCTTACATATTGCCTGTGAGGGTTGCTATAAATATTCATCTGCTTGCTTTTGTGTATCTATTTACTTGAAGTGACTGTTTAACCAGAAAAAAATCTGACCTGGTGGCTAGTATATGTCAGCTATGATAATCACTTTTATAACCATCACTAAGTGCAAAAATGCTGTCTTTTTTTAAGAAGGTCACTGCACTGGAAATTCCTGTTTGCCCAAGGTGCACTGAATACAGGATTAGTAATATTACTTAAAAGGGTGCAAAGGTTGTATAGGGCTTTACCTCTCATACAGAATTTGGATTCAAATGCTGTCTCATACTGTCAAGTTTTCTAATAAATGCAGAATACAAAATCCTCACATCTGTGATCATGACAAGAAGCCCCAAACTATTGGTTAACAGAAGCAAGTACATTTTACACTTACTATTTTAATTTTGATAATGACACATTGTCCACTGAGACTTGCTATCCCCTTTTTATAGAAAGCACATAGCAGACTCAGCAGGTGTATTAAAGTTTACATTAATGAGCATTTAAACATTGTAGATAATGAGTATAAAATAAAAGGCACATTTTTTATTAATGATGCTGGGTATTTTATCTCTTTACAGATCTGAAAAAAATTACATAAATGTGGTAATCAGTTCTGAGTTAATAAGGCCACTGAGATCTGGGTGTTACATTCACAGTATTCATTATTATTGGTGCACATTTATCTTACTTGGCTAAATTACTACTGTGATATATTAAAGAAATATAACATAGTTGCCAGTGTCAACAGTCCAACAGGTACCACACTTGCCTTTGGTGCAGAAGACTGGGAGTTCTGTTGTCATACTAGGTAGATCAGTTGCTGAAATTGCAAGGGGGTGATACACTCCCAAATGTGTTATCTGGATACACTCCCGAATGTGTTATCTGTCGGATGAGATATTAAACCAGCACCCCGTCTGCTTGAGTTGGTGGTAGCTCAAGTAAAACATCCCACAGAACTTATTGAAAAGAGTAGGAATACTTCGTTTACTTACATATTTATATAATAATTTTAGATTCATTTTCAGACTTTATATATTATTTGCCATTTTATATCGACTCCCACTCATTTTTCATAATCATAATAAATTCTTCTTTAGTATAACTGACAATAACCATTTTCCATTAAACATAATTTCATTCATCTTTTTTCATTTCATATCAAAAAATTACATAAAATATTTTCTTATCTAAATTGTCTTCAGCTTTTTACTTATATTTTCATATTATCCATATTCAGCCATGTCCATCTTTATATCTTCATACTTTTTAATACTTTCAACAAAGTTTTCTGTACATAATTTATTCAACAATTTTTTCACTCTCTCACATTTAAGAAAACACATTCTGTTGTTTTGTCTTCCCTACTATTTCTTTCATTTTTCTTTTTAGAAGGCATGTTTGCCTTAACAGGTAATTTCTTTATTCCTGACCTCCACAAAAAAAATCTTGACATTCAACATTGTATTTATAACACCTATTTCTTTCTTTAATTACTTTAATCTTTAATTCTAAAACATTTTCCCATGGATTTATACAATAATATTTCTTCATAATATTATTATACCATGCCTTTCTGTCTCTTCAACATCATTTTTTATTTTCCACACTTATTTGTTTTGTTGACAGTTCTCTATTTCTTCATTTAAATTATTATTTATTATATTTTCTCCAAATTCCTTATACTTAGACTTCAACATAATTGTCACTAATTTCTCATTTTTCTTACTTAACCATTCCAATACCATATATAAGTTTTTAATGAAGTAGCACACACTATTGGATTTATCATACCTAATCCTCCAAAGTACTCCTTTTGTCAGAATTTAGTACTGATCCCTATACAAAGGAAAAAATATTTCTAATAACAGTTATTCATATCCTGTATGGATCATGAGTGACACTAGATACATGTTATCTTTCCTAATAACACTGAATTAATCAGATGCACTTTTTTCTTAGAAGTTAACCTATATGTTTTCTATAATATACAAATATCTTTTAATTAATTTATTATTAAATCCCATCCTTTCTTATGGTCTTCTTTATCAAAATGTATCCCCAAAACAAATATTTTCTTCATAGAAAATCAAATATGTGCTATTTTTATTGTGTCACCTAATCTTTTACTTTGTTCTTCATTAAGTGTCAAACCCCTTTCTCTTAAACTTTCAGCTAAATAAATAATGACTTCTCTCATGCACTCTTTATTTTTGGTTGGTGTAATAATATCATCAGCATAGGGTATCATAACTAGAATTAGAATCTCCATTTGGATTTTATAACTTGCATTCTTCATTTTCTGATTTTGGTCTGTAACCTCTCAATTCATAACCAAAGCAAATAAAATACTGCTCACAGGACATCCTTACCTTATACTATTATTCATATTTATTTCTTTACTTATCCATCCATTAAGAGTTGGGGAAATTTGCTGATGCCCTGATCAAATTTCTTATAATATTCTCGGTACCACTTTGCGTCTCCCCTGAAAAGATGATACTAGCAAGTGGAACAAACCCAGTCAACAAAGGATAAATAAAATAAAAAAAAACAATTAATATTTGTACTGTTTAAGGTTCAGTGTTGAGCACTTTCAGCATAACTATTTTTTCTAAAATTGAAAGGCTACCTTTGTAAATTATTGCTGGAATTTATTGATTTTATCTGAAAATATAAGTTCCAAACATTATGAGGTTGGTAACTACTTTCAGTGGGACACGTGTTTAAATTTCATTATACTGCAGATGTTTATTTTATTTGTATTTGTGAGATTTTGAAAAAATGTATTCAAGGAAAAGAAGGTCTCCTAATAACCGATTCCTATGTAATAGTACAACCAAGATGCTTCTGAATGCATTTGTTCATAGGTTCATAGGTATATACTAGGCTAATGGCTCTGGAGCCTTTACAAGCCTAGTCCATAGGATTATCCTGGCATCATGCAACCTGACCTTAGTTCCCAGTGCCTTTGTCAAGAAGAGCCACTAGAGTGATTCCTGGGGTGAATTTTCTATTTCCCATCCAATCATCAAGATTTCTCTTGAAGAGGGCCAGTGAGGTACTCTGTTGATTGTGGTAATGAGGTTGTGGTCTCTGGAACTTGTGGTGCAGAGGGATTGGGATTTCTTAAGATGTAGCATTTCTAACAGAGCTGGGTCAGACATGGCTTTGTAAGTCAAGCAGAGATCGCCCCTAAGTAGGTGGTATGAGACAGAGAATAGTTGGAGTTTTTTGAGTCTGTCCATGTAGGGCAAGTATTTAAGGCCTAGCATCCTCTTTGTGAGGTACTTTTGCAGCCTCTCCAGTTGTTGCAGATGTCTAGTGAGGTACATGCCAAATGGGGCATTGTACTCAATGATTGGCCTAATGAGGGAAGAGTAGAGGGAGATAATGACCTCTTTCTTCCCAAATGCAAAACCCTTAGTAAGGAGATGTGCCACATAGGACTTCTGACCACAGTGGCAATGTGGTGGTCAAAAGAGAGGTTGCTGTCAACCTGTGTTCCCAAATGTCTTATAACACCTTCTGTGTTCAGTGGATTACCATCAGTCTGGTAATTCATGGGAACTGGGTTTTTCCCAAAGGGGATGACGACACATTTTTTGGCATTGAGCTTAAGGCCATGGTTCTGACACCAGTCATTGGTCTCAGTGAGGCCTTTTTGTAGGATGCCAACATCACTTGGGGAGATAATAATAGCTCCCAACTTGCAATCATCTGCAAACTTTGTCAGCCAGAGTCCCTTTGTGTTGGCCTGGGCTTCTGAGAAGTAGATACCAAACAGGAGAGGACCCAGGACCGATCCCTGGGGGACCCCACTCATGTCTGGTTGGCAGTCTGACTTGGAGTCAGCTACTTTCACACTGGTTTCTATCTGTGAGCCAGTTTGCAGCCCACCTAGTGATATAGAGGTTGATAACTAGCTTAGTGAGTTTTTCTATGATACCTGAGTGGGGAATGGTATCAAAGGCCTTGGCCAGATCAAGGTAGGCTGTATGAACCACCTTGCCTTCATCCACCACTCGGGTGACTAACTCAAAGAAGTTGACCAAGTTGAGAAGGCATGATCTACCCTTCACAAAACCAAATTGTGTGGGGTCCAGAGTTTGGAGATTCCCTATATCCTTGTTTATGAGGTCCATAATGATGCATTCCATAGCTTTGCATATCAGACTAATGGGGCAATAGTTACCATGGTCTGTAGTCGCTCCTCCTTTGTGGAGAGGGATGACTGTAGCAGTGCGCCATTCGGTAGAGACAAAGTCTAAGGTGAGGCTGTGATTGAACAGGGCACACAGGTGAGGCGCCAGTTCACTCTGTAGTTCCAGTAGAACACAGCCATGGATATTTTTAGGTCCTATGGAAGCTGTATTCTTGGTGTTGGACAGTGCTGTTTCAACCTGTGCAGTAATACTGGGTGCCTGGCAATCTACTGGTATTATGATTGGTCCTTGGGGGGGGGGGGTTTAAAGTTGGCACTGAATCTGTCAGGCAGTACATTGGCAATATCTTGGCCCAGTATAGGAGGTGCCATTGTGTTGTAGCTCAGAGCAAATCTGGGTATTGCCGTGGAGATTTTCTACATAACTGTAGAAGGCCTTGTGGTTGTCTTTACTATCTGCTGCAATTCTGTTTTCATAGCTAGCTTTAAAGGATTTGATGAGGGATCTCAACTTTTTGTTGAGGCTGATAAGGGAGTTTTCCAGTCTTGGTACTTCACCTTATTCAGCATCAGTTTCCTCCTTCTGTTGTAGAGTTTGTGTATGACAGAGGACTACTAGATTGGCTTCCTTTTTTTGGGAGGAGAGCATCTTGGTTCTATTAGATATGGCGAGATCCATGCATTTGTGTAAGTGTTCGTACAGTGCATCGGTGTATGATTTGTTGATTATTGAAGTAAGTTTAAAGGGCTAGGTGGATAAAAATAATAGCTTTCTAAGTACCATTTGATTATTTCTAATGATAATGTGCAAATAAAACACTGTTCAGTGCATCAGCAGTGAACCATCTTAAAAGAAAGAAAGAAAGCTTTATTGTTTTGTTTAAGGGTTTATTTCCAGGAAGGTGTATGTATCTGTATAAATAAATTTATTTTTCTTTACCTTCTTTTCTTTCAGAATCAGGGCAAGATAAATGGAAAAGACTGTGAAAAGTATGAAAATCTAAATAATGCTTACTGTGAGATACTTGTGCCTAATTATGGCTGATCAGTAAAACCCATAATGCCTAAGGTTTAATTAATCCATGCCAAAAGACTATCCATTGCAGTCAGCACTTTTGACTACCTGTGTCTTTCTCATTCACGCAACCTTATGATCTCAAACATGCAAGCACACATGCACAAGCTATACACACACACACACACACACACACACACACACACACACACACACACACACACACACACATGCACACACACAAACAAGCTTTTCTTTTTTTTTACTTTTTTTTTTGAATTTTACATTTGCTAAACAATGAAGTGTTGCTTAGCAAGTGTAAAAAAATCCCTTTGCATTTTAACTGTCTGAGCCGTAAAGTGACAGATGTGTTTTTCACTGGGCATTACCTGTACGTTGTTAATGTGCTGTAGAACGTTCAGTCTCCAGTCAGGACAATGTACAGTTTGTCCATTCTCCAATATGCAAATAAAATGATGTTCAATGCATCAGCAGTCAACCATCTTACAAGAAAGAAAGCTTTATTATTTTGTTAAAGGGTTTCTTATTTCCAAGAAGTAATGTTTTTGCAGTACCCAACTGGTGAAAAAGACTTCAGCTGCCCAAGGTTCAACCCAGTGAAGAGCAGAGTTCCTCCACAGGAAATCACTATCGGCAAGCTGGGCTGGAAGGGATTCTCTTTTGGTGGGATTTTCCCCATTCTTTGACTTGATGTGACCATGGATTCGGTATATATATATATATATATATATATATATATATATATATATATATATATATATATATATATTTATATATATATATATATATATATATATATATATATATATATATATATATATATATATATATATATATAAGCTCAGGGAGTGTAGGAGGCTTGTTCCCATGCAAAACTTACTTCAAGAAATGTTTTTGGTAGGATTTTTTTTTTTTTGGCTAATGCAGTTTGAGGATTCTGATCCTTGGTGCATTCACCTTCATACACTCAAAGTGAAAACGTGTCTCTAAATAAATGTGCGTATCTTTTTCGAAATCAAGCTCAGTGTGAAATGCTTGCACTTCATTCTGACTCATTAGTAGAACTGTTTTTTGTGTACAGCTGCACACGTATACAAGCAGCACATTGATTTCCTTGATATTCTCTTGAAATGGGCTTTCAAGGTCTTTTTCAATTTGTAGCAAAAGCAAATCAAGGCTTAGATCAGATGATGCATGTACATTACACCGGGGCTTTTTATCAGTGGGTGATCATTCAGTGTCTCAAATGCTTTTTTTTTTTTTTTTAAGTTTGTAATAGTTAAAACATATAAAGGTGAGTTATCTTCCTCTTTAAGTGTTATCCTCAAGTGAAACAAGTGATACTTTTTAAGAAAAAAAAATGTGCTATTAAGAAGTATTCTAAAACGGGTTCATGTCAATCGATCGACAACTCACTATATCGACATCCACTTCACCGACATCTGAAATACTCGACACCGCAAATCACGGACATTTAACAGGTAAGAGATTTAAATTCGCTAATCATGCCTTCCATGTTTTAGTAAGTATGGCAGTGTTATGCATGTCTGGTAGGCATGATTAGCTAAATTTAAATCTCTTACCTGTTAAATGTCCGTGTCAGATGGTTGTCGATCGATTGACATGAACCCTCTAAAACATGGTAATGAGCATTTAAAATTAAATATCAATCATTAGAAAACTGTACTGTTTGTTGTCTTTTATTTGTTGTATATGGATACTTTAATAATTCTGCTGGCATGTTCACAAACTACAGTAATTCAAAAAAATATTTTCCCACCACCCAAGTGTTCAATTATTTTCACATAAACAGAGCAGCACAAGTGAAATGCCTTTTGGTCAGTGAGGTTAAAGTTATTACAAAATGTGCCTTGTTTTACAATGTAATGCTTATAATACTTCATTGAAATGCTTTAAAATATCCATTACCAGCAAAATTAAAATGCTTCTAAAACATACCTCATTTAATAATAATGCTTAGACAACTTCATTTTATGTTTTGTTTAGACATGCCTTGTTTTGCTGACAAGCATGTAGTTGTTTCTGCTTTTTGTGTGTATTACAGTAATGTTCATCATGTTACCCTGCTGCAGTCATCACACTTGGGTTATCCTGCCATCAGGCGGTCCCGCAGTCAGCCCGAATTCCAAAGTTTTGGTACAGCATCGGTTGCTGTCGCTTCTTCCCTGACGTCAGTGCATCAGGGGTATATAAGAGGCATCCGACGCCATTTTCTTTAGTCTTTCTTGCCGCGCGGTGCCCAAAGCAGAAGCAGTTCGCAAGTGCCGGTCAGCCGACACCTGAGATTTTCAAATCGAGTTTCAGTCCGAAGTCTTCTTTTCTTGCCTCTGAGGAACAGGATTACTCCTTTCCCCCTTATAAAGATTCTGATGCCGAAGATTCCATTCCCTCAGCTTCTCCCCCTGAAGACTATTCCTTTGGGGAAACCTTACATACCATGAGGGAACATTTCCACTGGGAAGGTCAGGACTACTCCGACTCAAAGAAAAGGCTCCGAGAGTTTCTTTTACTCCCCCAGCACAGACCACTTGCTATCCCCCCAGTTTTAGACATTGTGGATGATGTTTATTTAGAATCTAGTCTAAATCCAGATTCTCTGCCTCCTGCTCCAGCCAAACCAGATAGATACTATAGAGTGCCTGACTCACACAAATTCCTTTACAAAAGCCCTGTTGCTGATCCAGAGACAATCTCCTAGGGTCCCAAAGGGGCTAAGGCTTCTATGGCCAAAAATCCTGTACCCTCTGAAAGGGACTTCAGAGCACTAGATAGGTGGGGGAAGAAGGTTTACACCTCAGCTACTCTGGCTATGAGAGCACTAAATTGTCAATTTCACATGCTTAAATACCAGCAATTCCTAATGTCTCAAATAAAACAAAAGATGAGCACGCACCCTCAACAGTCTGAATTCAAGGAAATACAAGATCTACTGCATGCAGCTGAACAGGTGGGCAAACATACTTTACAATGTGGATTTGATTCCTTGGAAGCTTCCTGTAGAGCAGCTGTTACTGGGTCTGTTATACGTAGGCATGCTTGGTTAAAGGAACAAACTCTGCCTGATCATGTTAAAGCAAAGTTACTAGATGTACCCTTACAGCAGGATGTGTTATTTGGGGTTAAAGCAGAAGAGGTTTTAAAGAAAATGGAGGATAAGGCAAAATCTATGCAGATGGTCAAAGATTTCTTACAGGTAGAGCCCCCACCCTTCAGCAGAAATTGGCCAACAAAAAAATTGGTCCTTTCCAGCTTCTGACAGACCACAGAGGGGTAAATACAGGCACCCAAGGGGCAGAGGACAGGCACAAATCCCTTACAAACTTCACAAATGGGGCACTGCAACACAGAAGGGAGGAGAAGACAGGTCCCAAACTACGAGAAGGCAAACACAATGACTCAAACCTCAAACTGCCAAGCAAAACTCTCTTGTCAGCTCCCTTGGGAGGAAAATTAGCACTTTTTGCAGACAACTGGCGCATCGTCACAAAGGACAAATGGGTCCTAGACATTATCTCACAAGGATACAGATTCCATTTCCACATCTTGCCAAGGATAAAAGGCATGCCAAACCTGCCACAAAATCAATGGGCAGAGGCACAAAAACAAATTACAGCTCTCATGGATATGAGAGCCATTCAACTGGTACCTACACAGGAGCAAAGCCAAGGCTTTTACTCAAGGCTCTTTCTAGTCCCCAGAAAGGACAATGCTTGGAGACCTATTCTGGACCTTTCTATTCTAAACACCTTCTTGCAAGTACCCAAATTCAAGATGCTAACACTACAGCAGCTTCTTCCCATGTTGGGCCAGAAAGCTTGACTAGTAACGTTGGACCTCAAGGAGGCATACCTGCATGTCCCTATCAGACAAAATTGCAGAAGACACCTCCACTTCATTGCAGGTTCAACCCATTACCAATTCTCTGCACTGCCCTTTGGCTTATCGACTGCGCCCAGGGTCTTCACAAAATGCCTGGCACCAGTAATTGCATACTGCAGACAAAGAGGAATTCAAATATACCCATACCTGGATGACTGCCTCATCCAAGCAGAAAGCAAGGACACTCTTTTACATCATCTGGCTTTTGTAAAACACCTTCTAAGTTGCCTAGGGTACACAGTAAACGAAAAGAAATCAAAACTAGTGCCCTCACAAAATATGACATTCCTGGGTGCCAGCTAGAATACAACGGCCCAGATTGCTTACCTGACGCCAGTCAAACAACTACAACTAACTCAATACTTCAAAACAATGGCAACAAAGACCCAACTCCCTGCAAGAAAAAATCTGCAGGCCTTGGCCTTCATGGCATCTTGCATACTACTAATACCATTTGCAAAACTGCATATGAGGAAATTACAATGGTACCTAAAAAGTGTATGGACTCAACACAGCCACACCTTGAAAACAATGATACCTCTCATTTCCTGCCTTCAACAGGAGTTTCTATGGTGGTCACAGGCATGTTACCTCAACAAGGGTCAGCCTTTCACCTTACCCCCAGCCAGGCAAACTATGACAACAGATGCATCGGACTACGCCTGGGGGGCACACATGGCAGGACAGTGCATTCAAGGCATATGGACTGCAGATCAAAGAACTCTGCACATCAATCAAAAAGAAATGCTAGCTGTACAGAATGCCCTGACAGCCTTCAAGGACCTCTTATATCCAGGACAGCTTATAATAAGGACAGACAACACCACAGTAATGTGGTACATAAACAAACAAGGGGGTACACACTCCTACCCTCTATGCAGGCAAGCAATGACCTTGTGGAACACAGCACTGGCTTACCAAGTTCAATTACAAGCTCAATTCCTGCCAGGAAAAAAGAACACATTGGCAGATGACCTAAGCAGAAACATCATGGATCCCCACGAGTGGAAACTGGATCCACAAGTATTTGCAATGATAACTCAAAAATGGGGACACCCAGGCATAGACCTATTTGCCAGCCCCCAAAACCATCAGCTAACAAAATTTTGCACAAGGACATTTCACCATCAAGTTTGGAAAGTGGACGCGCACTCATTCAGTTGGAAAATGCTGTCAGTATATGCTTACCCTCCATTGCCCCTTCTCACAAACGTGCTGCTGAAAGTCAGGATGGAGAGACCCCGAATGATACTCATTGCCCCAGACTGGCCACGCCAGCACTGGTACCCACTATTAAGGAATATGGCCCAGGGCCCACCATGGATTTTACCACAAATTTCTCATCTGCTCACACAGCAAGACAGTCAGATTCTACACAGCCAGCTCAAAACCTTAAATTTGGCTGCATGGCAAATCTCCTAAGCAACCAGCCAGCTCCTCTTTCACAAGCTGTTATGGATGTTATTTTGGAGGCCAGGAGGCCCAGCACCAGGAAAGCCTACTCAGACAAATGGAAAAGGTTTTGCGCCTGGAACCAAGCTAAAGGCCAAAATTCCCTTCTGCCGGACATACCTCAGATTCTACAATATTTAACTGAGATGTTACACAAAGGACTTTCTTTTTCATCTATTAAAATCCACGCCTCAGCTATTTCAGCTCACTACAATACGGATTCTCCCTTATTTTCACATCCACTTCTAAGACAGTTTCTCAGAGGGGCCAAAAGCATTAGGCCTCCCAGGAGAGCACCAATACCAACGTGGGACCTCAATTTTGTTCTAGAAAAACTCACGCTACCTCCTTTTGAGCCAGCTTTCTCAGCTAACTTAAAGTTTATATCATGGAAGACTGCCCTGCTGCTAGCAATTACTTCAGCCAGAAGAGTCACAGAGCTTCAGGCTCTAATGGCAGTAGAGCCTTTCCTCATTTTTCATCAAGACAGAGTCTCTCTATGAACTAACCCCTCCTTTATGCCAAAGGTGGTATCCAGTGTGGCTCTAAATCAAACCATCCATTTACCCACCTTCTTTCCAAATCCGCAGAACAAAGGAGAAAGACTCCTGCATTCCTTGGACATTCACAGGCAACTACGTTACTACTTGGATAAAACTAAGGTTTTCAGAAAATCTGACCAGCTTTTTGTATACTATGCTACAACATCACAAGGAAAGGCTATCTCAAAACAGACCATTTCCAAATGGATAGGACATTGCATACATTTTTGCTACACCCACCATGGCAAACCAGTTCCTGCTACCATTAGGTCCCACTCCAACATGGCAGCAGCTACATCTACAGCCTTCCTAAGGGGGGTGCCTACCAAGGATATTGTGGAAGACGCAACTTGGAGTTCAGTACACACCTTCACCAAACACTATTGCTTACCACTTTACTCTAAAACTAGAGCTGGCTTCGCCACTGCAGTTTTGCAAGGCCTTCTAGCTTCCTCTGACCCTGTTTGACTCCACCTCCCATCCTTAGCTTTGGGATTCTACCCAAGTGTGATGACTGCAGCAGGGTAACACGATGAACATAGTACAGTTTTGTACCTACCATAAATGTAGATGTTCGAGTGTATACCCTGCTGCAGTCCAGGTTACCCTCCCTCCATCCCCTCTGACCTAACTAAAACCTTTCAATACCTCAAAATCTGATACAACCTTTGTGGTGTATTTGCTTATAGCTGGAGGGATGTTTTGCTTGTGCTACTCTTTTAGTTTTGGTACTATCTACTGACCAGGGGAGGGGAAAGTTTTAGATTTAAACCACCCACCCCCAAATGCATTAAATGATGAAATTTCAGTTATTGGAGTTAAGAACAGCTACAATGATTTCTCTATATATAATTTTAGTGAAACCATTTTGATGAAGGAACATTTTAGATTATTAAGTAAAGGATTGAAATACATACCCTATGTTAAGGGGGACTTAACAAAGACATTACTTGACATCAAATTGTTTTTAAGGAAAATAAATTTAGATGTTTTATTCTCTAGGAACAAGACATCTAATTCTGTACATGATAACAAGGCTTTGGTTCGTAGAACCATTTATAATCCGCCCTTACATCCCCAAATTAAGAATCTGGAAGTTATTTTAGAGAAAGAAGTCAGAAATGCACAACAGAATAAAACATACATAAACAACCTCAGTCAAATAGAGAACTTTAAATTCATTGAAAAAGAATGCGCAAGTTAGAATTATGAAACCAGATAAGGTAGGGGGAGTAGTCATTATGGAGAACATTATTTATTAAGGTAAAATGAATGAGATTCTTAGGGATGAAGTGAAATACGCATGTGTGTCAAGGAATGAAGTCAATCTAGCATACCACAAGATAGATATTTTGTTAAAAGACATGCTATATGGAAAAGTAATAGATAGTGTAACGTATGACTACTTATATGTACCTAAACCTCGAATACCAATTATTTTTGGTATTCCTAAAATACATAAAAATTTGGAAGATCCACCCCTTAGGCCTATAGTGTCTGCAGACGGATCAAAGACACTACCATTGGCTAAATATATTGATTTAAAAACTAAGCACATTTGTACGCAGAATAAGGTTATAATTAAGGATTCATGGGACTTACTAAGGAACATCACCCCTGATTTATTTACTGATGATTTAATATTTGTCACTATTGATATAATAGATCTCTTTTCATGTATACCTTATGAGATGGGCCTATTAATGTTTGAGGAAATGATCTTTCAAGACAGGAAGATACCCCAGCATGAGAAAGTTGCTATTATGGGACTTATGGATATGGTCCTCAAATATAATTTTTTGATTTTTAACGGGGAATATTTCCAACAAACACAAGGTGTCTCCATGGGTGCAGCTTGCGCTCCCACTTTTGCGAATTTAGTATTGGCACAGTGGGAGGAAAAATTCATCCTACACTCTAAATTCAATACCTGCTGGACCTTATATCGTTGATTCTTGGACGATATTGTGATCTTTTGGACAGCAGGCTATGATAAGTTTAGTGAATTTATTGAATATATCAACAGCTCCACTAATTTCCTTAAATTCACCCACAAGACTTCAACTGACACTTTACAATATCTGGATGTGGAGATTTATAAGATGAATAACAATTTTGAAACTAGAATTTATAGAAAAACTACCTTCTGTAATTCTTTTCTCCACTACAATAGTGCACACCCATTACATTGTAAAAAGAACATAGTGAAAGGACAATTTGTCAGGGGTTGTCGTATGACTAGTTTGGAGTCAGATTTTGTTAATGAATGTGCTCTTTCGGAGAATATGTTCAAGGATAAAGGTTATCCTGTTAATTTTGTTAATATTAGGACGGAAGTGGTGGAAGGTAGAAGCACAAAATTTAGACCTATAAAAGGGGTTGCCCCCGAATTTTTCTCTGAAAAAAGTGATAGAAATAATAAAGGCATTTTCGGTGAATATCAACAGGCCTTGATATTGGAATATAATGCTTCAAATTTCAAAGTCAGGGAGATTTTCCAGAGAGAATGGGAAAGGTTTGTGTTATTTACAGATATAGATGAAGTATCAAAATTAAAGCCAAAGGTAGTTTATAAAAACTCTTACAGTATGAAAAAAATCTTGGAGATTAATAACAACGTAGGAAATGCCAGCTATTGTGAAAGTATACACCACATAGGGGGAAGAAAGAAAATGGGAACTTTTAAATGTGGATGCTGTAATCAATGTGAATATATTATCAACAAAGGCGAAATTCATTTGGAAAGTAGAAATAGATGGATTAGAAGTAAGGGGTATTTTTGTTGTGACACAAAAGGACTAATTTACCTAGCATTATGTCAAAAATGTAAGTCATTTTATGTTGGTAAAATGGAGAGAGTATTGAGGAGACAAATATATGAACACCTTTATGAAATATCAAAAGCAAAAGAAACAAACGCACTATACAAACATTCTAGAGAATGTGAAGGGTATAAATTCCTTTTTTTTGTATTAGAACAAGTCAAGAGAGATATTAGAGGTGGCCCTTGGGAGGAATTGATAGAATATAAAGAACTATGGTGGCAGATAACCCTGGAAGCAGCAAAAGTACCAGGTTTAAATCCCACATTTGCCTTTTACCATTATTAAAATTAAGGGCTGCCAAAGTGTAAAGACTGTTACATGCTTAACATGTCAGTAGATGGCGCCAGTTTTATTGAATACATAGATTCAAACATGTTTAACAAGTTTTTATATTTTTTTAAATGTTCAGATTTTAAACAACCATTTATGGTATATGAATTTTTAATAACATATCAACTATTAACTTTTAAGAAACCTATTTATGATGCATTAAGTGAATTCTATATTTATTTATTTATTAAAAATATATTTTGTGGTGACAATACACAAGTTTTATTTAATATTCATGAGCCTTTTAAGAGAGCCTGATTAGTGTGTTTAAAACGTTTTTTTATGAAGTTAATTGGTCAATGTGTTTGCTTGTGAGCTATTAAAGATGTAATTAATGGAATTACTTATTATCTGATGAAGTCCAAGTTTTATGTGGACGAAAACGCGTATTGTGGATTAATTGCGTTAATGTTTTTTTCTGTTTATTTGTGGATACTCAATAAATCGTGCTGTCTTTTCAAGTTGGTTGGAGTGCCTTTCTATTAGCCCATTGCACTCTTTTGGACTTTTTGTAGTGGTTTTGTGAGTGCATTTTTCGCAGTTTTTGGACTATCTACTGACCATCTTTTGGGGGGGCACCTGACATCTGGGGCAAGAAAAACTGAAGAAAATGGCGTTGGATGTCTCTTATATACCCCTGGCGCACTGATGTCAGGGAAGAAGCGACAGCAACCGATGCCGGACCAAGACTTTGGAATTCGGGCCGACTGCAGGACCGCCTGACGGCAGGATAACCCAAGTGTGATGACTGCAGCAGGGTATACACTCGAACATCTATATTTATGGTAGGTACAAAACTGTACTTTCTTTGTCAAGATACCTCCTGTTGTTTAACATTTCCTACAGGTGTTTCCTGTTAGGTACCTACATCTTGATTTAGTTAATACTCTTAAAGTGCACTTGGTTTTATGCAGTGTAGTAGTTTTAATCAAATAAAATAAATAAAAAAGGGCTACAGCTCCAAAGGCAAACCAAAACTTTAATATGTGAGTGCTTTCGTACACTCAGATCAAATGATCTTCTTCAGACAAATTCAAACAGTAAAACCATCCATATAAACCTATAAGTACATAAAATATTGTCTTATAAAAACATTCTATATTGAATTGATACTCAAACTTAAAAATTTATTACGGTGAATGAATTTATGAAATCAAACTGAAAAGTTTATTACACTGAATGGATTTATGAAATTCAATATAGAATGTTTTTATAAGACAATATTTTATGTACTTATAGGTTTGCATGGATGACATTTTTGATTGTTTTTTTTTATATATTAATAATGTTTTACTTTGTGCTTAAAAATTGCTTTAAAGTATATGTGAATATATTTATAAATATGTATGTATACAGGGGCGGCTCGTGGCATCGGGCTGCTGGACTGCAGCCCCCTCAAACTTAAAAGTAAAAAGAAAAACAAGAAAAACAAAAAAAAATTATGTTTTTAAATTTCGCGGACTTTGCGCATGCGCAGTAGACCCGACTACCGTCGGTCTATGCGCATGCGCAAGGCGCAGCCCGGCAGGACCCGTAGAAGGACACAAGGAGACGTCTGTGCACTTTAAAGTGCACAGACACGCTGGAAGGATAGATCGCGTCCGGACTGCAACAGCAGCAGTCAGAACACTCTCGGGAGGGAGCTTGGGATCTCGTCGTCGGGTAGGAGCTTTGCTGGGATCTCGCGGGTCTAGTATTGCGCGGGCAGGATATGGAGAACAGACAGGTAAGTGTATTTTACTTTATGTGCTTTTAACTGGATAGAGTTGTGTGTGTTAGTTGGTGCTTTTAACTTGTGTGTGTTAGTTGGTGCTTTTAACTTGTGTGTGTTAGTTGGTGCTTTTAACTTGTGTGTGTGTGTGTGTTAGTTGGTGCTTTTAACTTGTGTGTGTGTGTGTTAGTTGGTGCTTTTAACTTGTGTGTGTGTTAGTTGGTGCTTTTAACTTGTGTGTGTGTGTTAGTTGGTGCTTTTAACTTGTGTGTGTGTGTTAGTTGGTGCTTTTAACTTGTGTGTGTGTTAGTCGGTGCTTTTAACTTGTGTGTGTTAGTTGGTGCTTTTAACTTGTGTGTGTGTGTGTTAGTTGGTGCTTTTAACTTGTGTGTGTGTTAGTTGGTGCTTTTAACTTGTGTGTTAGTTGGTGCTTTTAACTTGTGTGTGTGTGTGTTAGTTGGTGCTTTTAACTTGTGTGTGTGTTAGTTGGTGCTTTAACTTGTGTGTGTGTGTGTGTTAGTTGGTGCTTTTAACTTGTGTGTGTGTGTGTTAGTTGGTGCTTTTAACTTGTGTGTTAGTTGGTGCTTTTAACTTGTGTGTGTGTGTTAGTTGGTGCTTTTAACTTGTGTGTTAGTTGGTGCTTTTAACTTGTGTGTGTGTGTGTTAGTTGGTGCTTTTAACTTGTGTGTGTGTGTGTTAGTTGGTGCTTTTAACTTGTGTGTGTGTTAGTTGGTGCTTTTAACTTGCGTGTGTGTGTTAGTTGGTGCTTTTAACGTGCGTGTGTGTGTGTGTTAGTTGGTGCTTTTAACGTGCGTGTGTGTGTTAGTTGGTGCTTTAACGCGTGTGTGTGTTAGTTGGTGCTTTTAACGTCGTGTGTGTGTTAGTTGGTGCTTTTAACGTGCGTGTGTGTGTTAGTTGGTGCTTTTAACGTGCGTGTGTGTGTTAGTTGGTGCTTTTAACGTGCGTGTGTGTGTTAGTTGGTGCTTTTAACGTGCGTGTGTGTGTTAGTTGGTGCTTTTAGTGTGTGTGTGTGTGTGTGTGTGTGTGTGTGTGTGTGTGTGTGTGTGTGTGTGTGTGTGTGTGTGTGTGTGTGTGTGTGTGTGTGTGTGTGTGTGTGTGTGTGTGTGTGTGTGTGTGTGTGTGTGTGTGTGTGTGTGTGTGTGTGAAAATGCCCCAGGTGCTCATGGTGGTGTGGTAGGGAATACCTCAGGCTTGAACCCTGTACCCTGTATGCAGGTGTTAAAGACTTCAGTTCCCTACCCACCACCATTTGTAAAAAAAATTGCAGATTTTTGCCTCATATTTGATCTGATCTGTTCCTCATAATATCTGTGGTTTGTAAATGTTACATTGCTTGATATTTGATGGTATAGTAGTAACATTGTTGCCTCACAGCTGCAGGTTCTCAGGTTTGATTCTTGGCTGGGGTTCCTTCTTTGTGGGGTCCGTATCTTCTCCCTGTGTTTGTGTGGGTTTGCTTTTGTGTCCTCCCATGTTACAAAGACATGTCTGCATTATTTCTTCCTGGGCCTCTGCTGAAAATTGTTTTTTTGTTCCAAGTCAGACTGTCCTGATTAACAAATGTTAAATAAAATTGACAGGCATTTGAATTTCAGACTTCAGGTTTCTGAATGTTTAATTCCTTGCAGATTTCATGGTGCAGTGGTAGTATTGTTGCCTCACAGCTATAGGTTTTCTGGTTTGATTCTTGGTTGGGGTGGCTTCTGTGTGGAGTCTGCATCTCCTCCCTGTGTTTGTGTGGATTTGCTCTGGTGCCCTGCCATTTTACAAAGACGTGTCTGCAGTATTAATCCCTGTCTCTGCTGAAAATTGTTTTGTTCTGTCCGCAGTAAAATTGACCGGCATTTGAATTTCAGACTTCAGGTTTCTGAATGTTTAATTCCTTGCAGATTTCATGGTGCAGTGGTAGTATTGTTGCCTCACAGCTATAGGTTTTCTGGTTTGATTCTTGGTTGGGTGGCTTCTGTGTGAGTCTGCATCTCCTCCTTGTGTTTGTGTGGATTTGCTCTGGTGCCCTGCCATTTTACAAAGACGTGTCTGCAGTATTAATCCCTCGTCTCTGCTGAAAATTGTTTTTGTTCTGTCTGCAGTAAAATTGACCGGCATTTGAATTTCAGACTTCAGGTTTCTGAATGTTTAATTCCTTGCAGATTTCATGGTGCAGTGGTAGTATTGTTGCCTCACAGCTATAGGTTTTCTGGTTTGATTCTTGGTTGGGGTGGCTTCTGTGTGGAGTCTGCATCTCCTCCCTGTGTTTGTGTGGATTTGCTCTGGTGCCCTGCCATTTTACAAAGACGTGTCTGCAGTATTAATCCCTGTCTCTGCTGAAAATTGTTTTTGTTCTGTCCGCAGTAAAATTGACATTTGAATTTCAAACTTCATGTTCTTCAGAATACATAGTAGCACAACCTATTTTTCTAGCAATTTTCTAAGTTTATAAGATTAATATTTTAAATTTGTCCCTATTTTTGGGACTGTATTCCCCCATTATTGGCTTCGTCCAGGTTTTTGTGCTAAGGTTGACAGCTATGGCAAGAACTGAATTCATTGAATATGGACTGTAGAATTGTGCATATTTACTGATAAAGGTGCACTGTAGAATTGTGCATATTTACTAATAATGGTGGACTGTGGAATTGTGCATATTTACTAATAATGGTGGACTGTAGAATTGTGTATATTTACTAATAATGGTGGACTGTGGAAGTCTGAGTAGACTTTTTATGATAAATGTTCTCAACTGGGCAGTTTTGCCATTATGGGTGCATATGTTTTGTTTCATTGCTTACTGGAAAAATGTTCAAAACAAATTTAAAACACCCTCTAACAAGTGTACTGTATTGTACAAGGAATATAATTTTAGTACAATGAGGAAGGTGTATCAAAGAGCACATGTATGTTTCATATGCAAGGGGCCTATGATTCGAAAACAGCCCAAAATTCATCTTTATCTGCCACTGGCAAAATGTATTTTCTTTGAATGTGGGTTTCAATACTGTTTCAATGAATGTGAGTTTCAAGGGCAGAGAAGTTTTAATGCTAAGTTTTCATTGTGAGACTGCATTGCTTTGTTTAACAGATGACTTAATGTTTGTGCTGTAAAATACAAAATAAAACTTTCAAATGAAGTCCAACTCATCATTGAAGTAAAGCAGTATGCACATTAGTGTTTATGGTAAATGGAGTGAAATAGCCAAGTAATGGTTCATTGGAATGGCTGCAGAGGCTCCATTCAACCATTATTTTGTCAGGGGGGGGAGGGCAGCAAACTCAGACAGGCCCAGCTGAACTGTACCTCCCAACTGTCCAGATTTTCAAAGAATGAATAGATTTTTGCTTCTTATTTTTGGTTTGTTGTTCATAAAATTTGTAGTTTTAATTCCTAAATGATTTGCCAGAAGTCACTAAATAATAAGTTTCAGACTTCATAACCTTCATAAAAATGCATGTTAAAGTAAGAGCCATTCTATCAACTGTCTCAATTTATACAAGAGCAATTTTAGTACTGTTTATATGTGCCACCAATATATTTGGCCTTGTTCAGATTTACTGCATTAACAGGTTGAGAGGTACATGCAAATAAATTGCTTTATAGAATTAGGCATAGCCAACCTCTCAACTGTCCCCAATTTTGGCTCAAAATGTTGCTCTTCCCCTAATAATCCCTCCATAAAATAGCAATTTTGGAAGAAAACATGGAGGGTTTACAATTAAGAAATAACTGTAATAATCAAAGTTATAGATTACTTGAAATACATGTAGATTCTTTTATTTTGTCAGCTGCTCAAGGTAGCAGTACTAATATTAAAGTGTCCCTTCTTTGACAGGTAGCAGCTGTATTGTGTGTCTATTTTATATTTTTGCATCACATTTTTGGTCCATTTTTCATAAAATTGTGTTTTTTGGCAAATTAGTGACAAATCACTAAAGACTGAAGTTAGAAAATGACAGACATTTGAGTTTCAGATTTTATACCCTTCAGAAATTTCATACTAATGCAAGACCTATTCTATTATATTTCTAAGTTTATTAGAGCAATATTTAAAAATTGTCCTTATTGTTGTGCCTTTGTCCCACTTCTGTGTATGGCTTTGTCCAGATTTCTTGCTCTTGAGGTTGAGAGGTATGACAAATGTGTCAGGGCCATCACAGTCAGCCAGAGAGATTTCAAATTGTGATATGCTTGTTGCACCCCACTCCCCATGTAGTGACTCTGGATGTGTCCAAGCAAGGCAAGGAGTAGTTGTATCTACCTTGGATGGGGAGGACACACTGCATAAGTACTACAGTGGCTTTTCATCTGTCCTTGATTTTGCAGAATGGTCTGTTTTCTGTCCTATTTTTGTACTGTTGATTTATGCTTATTACTCAAAGTGCCTGTTGCTCTGTGTTTAAGTAGCAATGCTTTAATAACCATAAGGTAAGCTTGTCTGACATCGTAAGATGCAAGTAAGCTTTAATAAGCATACCGTTAAAGAATTGCCAACATTGAAAGCCTTTCTGTTGTTGCCATGCAGAGAATACTTGACTAGATAATGTATAAGCCTTGGGTATTAAAGGACAGGATTCCATTATTTTAAAGCTCATTACACTTGTTGGAGACTTCCAGTCATCTCTACAGACTTTACCCGTAAACTAAACAGAATGCCAATCATGTGTGGTCCATAACCTGTACAGTAATCCTTTAAGCAATGTATCTTGAGCTTGTTTCTTGTTTGCTTTTCATTTTTTACTTTTATCATGTTTTCCCCATGAAACAAGTTGTCAGGCAGTAGGTCTTTTGGATAAGAAACATTTTTACAAGTGGGGCATCACATAGATTTCTACTTTCAGCATGTTGCTTGGTACTTTAATAAAGCTGAATATATTATTAGAACTGCAGTGCAAGGAGAAGTGGTTTGAGTTGAGTGCTTCTGGTTTTTCTTATACTTGATTTTGACTGGCATTCCAGTAATGTATTTAAAAAGTAATTTATTTTTTCATGCCTCACAACCTTTTGTTTCCATCTAGATATTAAGTAAGCTGTCATGCAGCCAATGCATTGAAATATTTTTATTCTTCTACACTTATTTTTGTCTTGATTGGACTTTCATAATGATGGTTTGCCACCCAGGGCAGCGTATTTAATTAAAATTAGTTTTTTGTGGTTTTGTGCATAGCTCCTCCACTTTATGGTTGACCACACCCCTTCCCTTTGACCCCACCCATTCAGCGTCTCCTGCAGCCCCCCTGTGATTTGAAGTCACCAGCCGCCACTGTATGTATATGACTTTTAACAACCAGTTTTAAACTTGTGATGCAATGCATTTTATTAGTCATTTGATTCAAAGGTTATATAAGGAGGGGTTTTACTGTTAATATTTGGTTTTATGCAGTGTATGAAGTTCACTTGATCTGAGTGTACGAAAGTGCTCATGTATTAAAGTTTTAGTTTGCCTTTGGAGCTGTGGCCCTTTTTTATTTATTTTATTTTATTAGTGCTTTATTTGTTGTTTTTTTCGCAGTTGCAGTTGCAGTTTGTCAGTTGCAGAAGCCAGAAAGCTGGTAGATGATGATCCGATATTGGACCTTGCTAAGATATATTAAAAATATGTTTATCCAGTCACTCAGTGGTGAACCTTGGATTAAACGCTGAAAAACGCTGGAATCATTAGAATGTCTTGACATATAAACTAAGGTGAACTAATCATAGGTTCATAGGTTGGTACTAGGCTATCTGCCTGAAGGCATTTATAAGCCTAGCCAGAATGTGTCGGCTATCGCCGCCCCCTTAGATTAGTTCCCTGTGCCTCTGTCCAGCAGAGCCACTGAAGTGATCCCCGAGGTAAACTTTCTGTTTCCCATTCAGTCGTCAAGGTTTCTTTTGAAGAGCGTTAGCGAGGAGCTCTGCCTAATGTAGATTGGTATCTTGTTCCAAAGCATGGGAAGTCTCTGGGACAGGAATCTATCCCTCCAGCATGTCCTATTTATTGTTGTGGTGAGGTTTAGATCCCTAGAGTGTGCAGCTCGAGGAGATAAGGTTTTCTTTAGGTGGAGCATGTCCATCAATTCTGGGTTGGACATGGCCTTGTATGTCAGGCAGAGATCACCTCTGAGTAGGCGGTATGCAACCGAGTACAGCTGTAGTTTCTCAGTCCTATTAATAGGTTCCTGTGATCAGCAGTTCACCCTCTGTCCAATACTGTGCACAAATTCATACCTCTCAACTCTCCAGATTTTCGTAGAATGTCCAGATTTTTGACTCATATTTCTGCTCTGTTCCTAATAAAATTTGTGGGTTTCTGGGAAATCATTCAGGACTGAAGGCATTAAATAATGACATACATGTCCTTCAGAAAATGCATGCTAACATAAATCCTTTTATTCTATCAATTTTCTAAGTTTGTAAAAGCTATATTTAAAGTCTGTCCCTGTTTTGGTCCTTTGCACCTGGTTACTATTATGTTGTCTAAGTTTTACAACTTTGAACACCATATGGTTGAACCCATTTGTTCGAAGTTATAAAACTTCGAAAACGTTAAAAAAAAGAAAAAAGAAAAAACTTACCTGACTGTTTTAAGAAGGGTCAAGCCCCCCTGCACCCCCACACCCCCTGCTCTTTAAATATACCAACTCCAAGACTGCACCATAATGCAGTACAGTGTGGACAGGGAAGATTTCCCTTTACTACACTGTAGTGTGATCTCGGAGTTGGTATATTTAATGAGCAAGGAGTGTGAGGGGAGCAGGGGCTTGACCCCCCCCCCCGGTTAAAACAGTCATGTAAGTTTTTTCTTTTTTTTTTTAAATATTTGAAGTTTTACAACTTCAAACAGATGGGTTTGACCATATGGTGTTCGAAGTTGTAAAACTTTAATCACGTAATAGGAACCCCCTTTGCACCCCCCTATTATTTTAGGCTTTGTCCAGATGTCCTGCTCTAAGAGGTTGAGAGGTATGATTATAATATTTAATATATATTTTTCTTGCATTATTTTATTTCTAATATACCAAGTGTGTAGATGGTAACTGTTATGTAGCATGCATTCTGCAGCCCTTTCCAGCCCATCTCAGTCTGATGACTTTAGTTTGTATAAATACAAGTAATTATAAATTTACCCTGATCTTGTCCCCCATACTCTTATAGAAAGGGGAGAAATTAGGTAGCAGTTTTTTCCTGTTGCAGGGTGCTGATGAACTGAGTTCATTTGGTTATGCTACAAATGATCTACCTGATCAACAGCCTTGCACAAACATGCTAAGCTAAGGACAGGCATGGTTTCAAAATTTCAGAAGGTAACAATAGTGTCCGAATAAGTACTAGGGGCAACTGCTGTGAATGTGTGACAGTTGTTCAAAGTCTAAGTCTGTGATGACTGATTTCATAACTACAGCTAGTCAGTCCCTAGTTATAAAATATTTTATGTAGTGGGGCAAAAACTTAAACATCCACTATTTGCGGGCTGGGCCCTCACCCCTCTACATTTGCAGTCTAACTCCAAAATTGCTGTTGCCACTGAAGCTAGGACTTGACAATCATTTCTGAGTTCTCTTGGAAATGGATTCAATGCCACCAAACTCTGTTCCTGTTCCATTTTTCTTCAAGAGTCAACTCTTGTACAATTAGACTTCAAATAACCATCAGAGTGTTGTGTGCTGGACATAGAAAGATAACATTTACCTTAAATCTGTCAGGTGTTTTCTGGCATTACTGTATCAATCTGTGCAACAGGCGCTGGCAAGCTTAAGTGAAGGTGGCTTGCGTGAATACCAACAGTCCAACTCACAACATGATGAGTGTTAAAACTCGTAGTCCAAAAGGACTATCTGCCCTTTTACAAATAGCTGTTCTGAAGATATATGAACAGCATCATAAACTATAGGCTATAGTGCCTGTGTTGTCCTACATGACCGGTATTAGAATCTCATAAAATACATTATTTCAAGGTTAGAACCTATACAGACAGGGACAGAATGTACACGTGTTTGCCTGATGGTTTCAATATTTCAGAAGATAACAACAGAGTTCGAATATTTTTCTCTGGCTGGTGCCACAACCTTTCCATTACTTTACATGCACATATGGAATTTCTGAGTAAATTATAGGTGTAATTATAGCTTATATAACAGTATTATTAGTGAACATCCAAATTTCTAAATATTGACTTCTCGGATTACTGTTTATAGAATATTACTAGATTTTGTTAACAATATCTGCGGTGGTACAGCGGTAGCATTGTTACCTCACAGCAAGAGGTTTTCCTGTTAGATTCTCGGCTGGAGTGCCTTCTGTGTGGAGTCTGCATATCCTCCCCGCAGTCGAGTGGCCTCTGAAAGACATGCATGAATGGGCGTGCCTTTGCTGAAGGTTGGGCATCAGGCTGGCAATTCGGCACCATAAAAATCGACTGGCAATCATTAGCGGACCGGAGTTCCACTGTGGCGACCCCTAAAGGGGAAAAGCCGAAAAGACAAACAAACTAGATTTTGTTAACAAAAGTAACATAGGGGAGATATTTAGGACCCCCAGTACATCACACTGGTATTTTAGAAACTGCTCTCACAAATATTGAGACACTGAGATCCTTCTTGGAAATTACTGCTACTACTTCCACTAAACAATCCAGAAAATGATGTTGTATTTACTTTCAGACTAAATAACATAGCCACTAGCAAGTTTAAGTTTTGGGATTTTCAAATGGTCCTTACAATCTAATTAGCAACACACTAAGTAATAATGACCAGGATCTGTTATTTATCATGCATACAAAAATAACACCTGAGGTACAAGATGGATTTGAATGAATACATAGAAAGATCAGTTTCAGTAACATGCAAATAAATTGTACGATATTTGAAAAAAGAAATAAAAAAACTTTGGTCTTACTATAAAAATCAACAAACTGTGCAACAGAAAAAGAAGACCCTGCATAACCTCTACAAAATGTCAGTATTATAAGGAAATAGCCTGCAGCAGACTATAAAGAATTAAATGTCCTGGCTACAAACCAGCCAACCCAAGACTGCCTTATGACCTAAGTGCTGAAGGAGCTAGTGAAGGGGGGTGGAGGGTTGAGTGTCTGATGTTGTCTCTGCCATGTTAGGGGTGTCACACAACACAGATCTACTACATTATTTGATCATATATGGAGGCTGGTGAGGCATACATTAGTTGTAAGGACCACAGCATGTGCAGTGACATGTTGAGTAGCATATAGCTATGTTGCCAGGCTATGTTTCACATGCAAGAGTGTACATACACCACTGGGCCTGCATTACAGTCCCTCTTTAACACTGAACCAAACTGTGGAAATGAGTAAGTCAGAAACATAACAGAAAACATCTCTAAAGCTCTCTAGATGACAGCTGTTCACCAGCTGGGTTGCATTTTCTGTACCACTTGTCAACAGTAGAGAGGCACTGCAAGGCAAATCAGGGTAACTTCACAGTGTGGTGTAGGGTGCACTGAATGACAAAGCAAGAAGGAACAAATTGGCCAGGAGGATAAATGAAAGGGAGCTAATAATTGGCAGACACAGAATTTGAGGAGAGGAGTGAATGAAACAGAAAAAAAAAAAACAGAAATTGGATTAGAATTAATGATAATATAGTCATCTACTAAGACAATTATAGTACTCATTGGGAGACTTTCAAGAAGTGATTATTTGTTAGTGGTATGTGTCTCCAAGCTTCTCCACCAAAGACTGACCTATATCCTGCACCGTTTTATAAATGCAAGGTATTAAGCAGCGTGTGCCCAGAGTACAGCTCACTAAAATACTGCTAAACATGTTGGAAAATTTGATGGTGACCCCACACTAAGATATTTACTTTTGTTCCCTTATGGACTTTTGAATTCAGCACTGTTTCCTTGCAAACACCTGGAGAATAATTCTCTGTTTTTTCCTTTGTACTCTTTATTTAGCAGATTAGGCTTATTACGGTTTAATGTGTTTTCAAGCATTTGTCTGCGTAAGTGATTTGCTCATAGATACCCAATATTCAAATTTAAATTACAGAGTCAAGTAAGGCTCTGCAGGATGAAGCTTAACAGCTGCTGTTTATCTTAACTGTGTACACTGTGCATACTGATGCTGAATACTGTACATACCATGTCTGTACACTGTACAAAGCAATGCTGTATATTGTACATACTAACCTTGTACACTGTGCATACCAATTCTGAATACTGTATATACCATGTCTGTACACTGTACAAAGCGATGCTGTACATTGTACATACAAACCTTGTACATTGTGCATACCGATGCTGAATACTGTACATTCCTTGTAGACTCTACATTTCAGTGCTGTACATACCAGCCTTGTACACCATTCATACCAATGTTGCACATACCAGAGCTATACATACCACTGGCGAATGCTGTTACATTTCAACATTGTGTGCTGTACATACCCATCCTGTGCATAGCAACCCTGTACACTGTCATATCAATGTTGTGCATGTCACTGCTGCCTATATTACGGCTGTTCACTAACACCAATATTGTACGCTGTACCTACGAATGCTGCACGTACCAATTCTGTACATAGCAACCAGGTATGCTGTACATACTAACACTGTACATACCAGTGCTGAATGCTGTACTTACCAGCACTGTATGCTTTACGTACCAATACTGTACATACCAGCCTTGTATGCTGTCATATCAGTATGGTACATGCTAGTGATGAATGCTGTACAGACCAGCCTTGTACAATGTACATACCAGTGCTGAATGCTGTACAAACTAACATTGTATGTTATACATGCACATTTTAAGAGTGGCCTAAAGATGGTAGAGAAGCAGTACAAAAGGACACATTTGAATTTGAGTGCAGTGTAAGTACAGAATGATGTAAATAATGGATGGATGTGAACATCAGGCAAGAATGTAGGTTGGCAAAGATCATGTTAGTTTTCTTTCCATCAGCTAGAATGCCCAAGAACCTCCAAGGTACTTAAAACAGCTAGAATGTGCAAGAACCTCCAAGGTACTTAAAACAAACAAGTGGATACAGGAATTTTGTAGGAAGGCAGCCAGAACAAAGAAGTACAATTGAAAAAGTGGAGAACTTAATCACGTTAGATGTAACAAACTATCCCTCTAGTGCTTAAATTTTTTCTGTAATGAACTGCCAATTTTTGAACTGTTCACATAGCGATAGACTGGAACTAATGAAGAGCAAAAATAATGTAAAGAAAAAGGAGTAGCAGAGGAGATGCTCTACAGAAGGAGTGCATCAAGCATCATTGACTGTTCAATTGGAGAACGGCAGCATGATGCAGCCATTTTAGTTCTCAACAGGAACATTTGACGCACCCACTAGGTCTGACTGATGTAGACTGGCAAGCTAACAGGAGGGAACTCAATGGAAGCAAGCTAGTGAGAGAGATTAAATAGTATCAGAAAAGTTTTTTATTTACAAAGAAAAGAGACTGAATTATAATAATGTCCACCAGAAGAAATACCTAAATAGCACATTTAACATTTAAAGGGTATGGCAAACTAAAGGACCTAAAATTACTCCTTAAGGCTTACTGAAACATAAAGTGGATTTTTTCACTGCAATTTTACCTATGTACTATAAAACAGACACATTTCTGAGTCTTGACTTTCTTAACTTAAGAATTCTGAAACAAAATTTCAGAAGTTTTTTATTTACAAAGAAAAGAGACTGAATTATAATAATGTCCACAAGAAGAAATACCTAAATAGCACATTTAATATTTAAAGGGTATGGCAAACTAAAGGACCTATAATTACTCCTTAAGGCTTACTGAAACATAAAGTGGATTTTTTCACTGCAATTTTACCTATGTACTATAAAACAGACACATTTCTGAGTCTTGACTTTCTTAACTTAAGAATTCTGAAACAAAATTTCAGAAAAAAAAAAGTTTTGCTTACCTCTGATTTGTGGTAAGAGCTAAGAATATTAATGGGGTACAGAAGGTTAATTCCCTGTATAGGCGATGTGAGGTGCAATCCCTTCAAATAATTAATGTGTAAAATTGTTTTTCTTACTCCTGTCCTCTCTTCTTAGTCTCTTAGTCTTTTTCTGTAATTTCTTTCTTTTTAAACTCACTTTTCTTTGAATTTTTCCTTTCAAAATGTTCAATTTTAAACCTTTAAACAGCAATTTCTTGTAATCAAACTGTTTAGCAACCCATGTAAAGTGACAAAACCTAAGGTAAACCTGCTATTTTATTAGAAATGCATAAGAACTGTGCAACATTTTACTTTACAAAAACTGCATAAAAACTGCAGATGAACTTTCTAACGTTTTTAACTGTGTAAATCTACCAATCTGCCATATTTGAAGTATATAACTTAACTTAGTTGTATAATTTATTGCCTCTGAGTTCAGGCCATGGCTGCAAAGGGTCTTTAGACCAGTCTACCTGTCCAGTTACCAAACAGTAAATAAATAAATATGATTCATGCATTTGGTCTCATTCTTTTATGATTAAGGTTTTGAAGCACACAATTCAGTACCGTATCAATTTTTACCTTGGCATTCTGTGCCATTAGTTTAGTCCTTGGCCTGTGAAGAACTGTGAAAAACTTTCATCATTTGACACTAGACCTTCCCCTAGGTACACAGATACTCCTTTTTTTGAATACTGTTTATAGCCAGTTTCTTCTGCTGACACAGAAGCAAAATGTGTTTTTTTTTCTGCTTATAATGCATGTTTGATGATCAGTCGTCATTGTTCAAACACTTAACGCAATTTTAATAATTCAAAATACAAACAGCGTTTTCGCTACAAAGTAAGTGTAGCTTCATCAGAGGCAGACAAACACAGAAAAAAGGCGCCAAACAGAATTTATACTAGTGGCAGCCTAAATAAAATCAGCTGGTAAATGTTACATCACTTCCTTGCACAGTTAAGATGTCAACAAACACATATTTCTTAAGCTAAAAACAGCTAAAGACAACAACATCTAAATCTTCCATCAGGCACAAGTAAATAAAATACAAATTCCAAATGTAAAACCTTAATACATATGAAATAAAAACATTTTTTAAAATGTATACTTTAAAATTTTTATACAATAAACATTTTGAATTCATTAACTATAAAAATATGTTGGATTTATATATAACTAGGAAATAATAAAATATATAACAGATCATCCTATAAATCAAATCTGTTCTTTAACTCCACTCAATGCAATAATTGATAAGTCAATGTAATAGAAACAAGCTATTTATAAGAAAAGAATATCAACGAAGGTAGGATCTGTATTTCAACACAGGGGCTATATTGCAGCTTTCATTTAAGCCTGGTATGTTAAAGGCATCTAATTTAAGCTGCCATTGTAATTCCAAAATTTCCAATAACAAAGAAATAGGACCTCCCCTGATGGATCTATTTTTACAGTCAATACCCATAAAGACGAAATTATGCCCTTGGTTAGAAACCACATGCTTAGCAAGAGCATTCTCACATTTATTATTTCTGATTGCATATATATGCTGATATATGCGCTCTCTAAATTTTCTATCTGTTTTTCCGACATAAAAAGCCAGGCAACAGACACAGAGAGCGACATATATAACAGATTTAGTATTGCAATCAATTCTACTGTTTATCCAATATTTTTTGTTTCCAATAATAAATGAACTCCCAGTTCGCAAAACGTGGCACCAATTACACATCCCACAGGTGAAACATCCTTTTGTTTTTTGAAAAACTTGTGTTGGTGCTTTTGTTTGCAATAATTCCTTAATGTTGTGACCTCTCCTAAATGTAAACTTTGGTTTATCACCAAGTTTTCAACCAAAAAGGAATTATTAGTAATGAAATACCAGTTTTTGACAACAATATCTGATATTTCTTTAGAACTCAAAGTGAAAACAGTAGAAAAAGACAAAGAAAAGTCCCTTCTAGGTTCCTCAATACCTGTAACAGGAACCGAAACTGTATTTGCCCTTTCAATTGACATATCTTGTTGGCTACAATTGACAGGTCCTTGGTCAAGAATTAAGGGGAACAGTGTTCCATTCCTTCTTTTGTTGGAAACTTCTAAAATCATTTCATCTATAACTAAGGGTGGGTAACCCCTATCTAAGAAAAATTCCTTAAGTAACACACACTCTTCCTCAAACTATGAGGAATGTAGTAAGAAGAAGTAATAGAAACAAGAATAAAGGAGGGGGAAATGAGGCTCCACCTTTCAATGCCAACAATTCAAAAAATGACAAATCAAACAACAACAATTCTCATTTTTTAGGGAAAGGACCCAACCAGAACCAGGGGAGGAAGAAGAACAGGAATTGGAAGAAATAATAGTCGAATCGATACCTTTAGGAACTAATAACTGCCCTAGTATTGTTAAGAACAAAAAAGGTGATTTCACTATTTATAATTTTTCATCATTGAATTTAGAACCTGAGTTAGTTGAATTACTTTCTTTAGGTTACAATTTTGTTCCATCGAGAGATTTTGATGTGGTCAAAGTACTTATTGACCTGAAGTGCTTTGTTAGGAAGCTTAATTTAAAGTTGTTGTTTAACAACTCCAATAATGAAGATAGAGTTGCCATAAAGCTTCCTAGCATTTTTAACCCCCCTTTACACGTAGGTTTACGTATTTTTGAAAAAGCCTGTGAATTGGATATCAGGCATTTGCATAATACTAAAGGTGTTAGGAAAAGTATTTTTAACATATCAAAAGAGCAATTGCAGGCTTTAAACCAACTTAAGGAATCCTCTGTCAGGGTTATGAAACCTGACAAAGGTGGGGGTTTGGTTGTTTTCGAACATGACTTATATAATGTAAAAATGTCACAGGTTTTGGACACACCTGCTTACAACCATTCATCACTTAATGAGATGAATACTAATACTCATAGGATCAAGGGGTACTTTAGGGACCTCTTTATTGAGGGGAGGATAGATCTTGAGACCTATGAGTATATTAACATTACTCAACCAAGAACGCCAGTTATGTTTGGTATACCCAAGATTCATAAGAATCTTGGGGATCCACCTATGAGGGCATTAGTTGATGGAAGGTCTTCCATTTCTTATCCATCTGCCAAATATATTGATTCCATCTTAAACAAATACTTGGAATATCTTCCAAGTATTTGTAAGGATTCATGGAGCTTTTTAGAAAGTATCAACAATCTTACTTTTGACAGGGAGTATAACTTTGTTACAGTTGACGTTGTCGACTTATACACTTCTATACCTCATTTGGAGGTTATAGAGTGGTTGGAGTTATTACTGACTGAATTAAAAGCTCCAAGAGATGTTATCAATAATATTACAGAACTATTAGATATAGTTCTGTCCTCAAATTTCTTTGTTTTTGGTAAAGAATTTTACATCCAGAAACAGGGTGTCGCAATGGGGTCTCCCTGTGGAGCTATTGTTGCCAACTTGTTCATGGCACACTGGGAGAGGAAATTTGTTCTAAACAATCCATCATGTAAAAATAGGATATGTTTTTACACAAGATTCCTTGATGACATTTTTATTTTATTCAAGGGCAATGAAGAAGAGGCACGGCTTTTGATAGAATACTTTAACAGTACAACAACATTCCTAAGATTTACTTATAAGTTTGACACTTGTGAGACAGACTATTTGGATGTCAAACTAAAGAAGGATATTGGGAATAATAGATTCATTTCATCTATTTTCCGTAAGAACACTTACATTAACTCTTTCCTACACTACACAAGTGCCCACCCATATAAACTAAAAAAAGCTATTGTTAAAGGGCAATTAATTAGGGCAGTTAGGATGTGTAGTGAACTAAAGGGGTTTGAGGAAGAGTGTGTGCTACTTAAGGATTTTTTCTTAGATAGGGGTTATCCACCCTCAGTTATAGATGAAATGATTTTAGAAGTTTCCAACAAAAGAAGGAATGGAACATTGTTCCCCTTAATTCTTGATCAAGGACCTGTTAATTGTAGCCAACAAGATATGTCAGTTGAAAGGGCAAATGTAGTTCCGGTTCCTGTTATAAGTATCGAGGAACCTAGAAGGGACTTTTCTTTGTCTTTTTCTACTGTTTTTACTCTGAGTTCGAAAGAAATATCAGATATCGTTGTTAAAAACTGGTACTTCATTACTAATAATTCCTTTTTGGTTGAAAAACTTGGTGTTAAACCAAAGTTTACATTTAGGAGAGGTCACAACATTAAGGAATTATTGCAAACAAAAGCACCAACACAAGTTTTCCAAAAAACAAAAGGATGTTTCACCTGTGGGATGTGTAATTGGTGTCATGTTTTGCGAACTGGGAGTTCATTTATTATTGGAAACAAAAAATATTGGATAAACAGTAGAATTGATTGCAATACTAAATCTGTTATATATGTCGCTCTCTGTGTCTGTTGCCCGGCTTTTTATGTCGGAAAAACAGACAGAAAATTTAGAGAGCGCATATATCAGCATATATATGCAATCAGAAATAATAAATGTGAGAATGCTCTTGCTAAGCATGTGGTTTTTAACCAAGGGCATAATTTCGTCTTTATGGGTATTGACTGTAAAAATAGATCCATCAGGGGAGGTCCTATTTCTTTGTTATTGGAAATTTTGGAATTACAATGGCAGCTTAAATTAGATGCCTTTAATATACCAGGCTTAAATGAAAGCTGCAATATAGCCCCTGTGTTGAAATACAGATCCTACCTTCGTTGATATTCTTTTCTTATAAATAGCTTGTTTCTATTACATTGACTTAACAATTATTGCATGGAGTGGAGTTAAAGAACAGATTTGATATATAGGATGATCTGTCATATATATTTTACTACTTTCTAGTTATATATAAATTCAATATGTTTTTATAGTTAATGAATTCAAAATGTTCATTGTATAAAAAATTTTAAAAGTATAAATTTTTTAAAAAAGTTTTTATTTTATATGTATTAAGGTTTTATATGTGGAATTAGTATTTTATGAACTTGTGCCTGATGGAAGGTTAAGATGTTGTAGTCCTTAGCTGGTTTAGCTTAAGAAATATGTGTTTGTTGACACCTTAACTGTGCAAGGAAGTGATGTAACATTTACCAGCTGATTTTATTTAGGCTGCCACTAGTATAAATTCTGTTTGGCGCCTTTTTTCTGTGTTTGTCTGCCTCTGATGAAGCTACACTTACTTTGTAGCGAAAACGCTGTTTGTATTTTGAATTATTAAAATTGCGTTAAGGCTTTGGCTATTTTGACTGCTGAGCACTCCGTTTTTCTTTTTTCCATTGTTCAAACACTGGCATGGGAAGACAGAGAGATTTCAGCCACTGGCCACCTGTCCTTTCTTAAACATGCTGGCTGCTAAGTGATACCCAGTCTGTCCCCAGACAGCAGTTCCTGAGTAATGTGTACACAGCCAAAATGAGGTTATTGTGGTTGAGGTTTGCCATTGCTTTCGGTGGAGGTTACCTCAGATTTAGTTTACTTATCTGGTAGCTAGAACAGAGGGTTAAGGCTGAGCACTGCAGTTCCTGAGGAGCAGAGATTGATTTCCTCAGCCCTCATTTGGCTTATTTCTGACCCTGGGCACGTCACTTAACCAGACACTGTTTCCAGGTTGCTCTTGAAAAGGATATGTGTGTACAGTGGGCCTAACTGGTTAACAAGTGGGTGTTATTATTATTATTATTTTAAATTCATGTATGCAAGGTTAAAAAAAAAATCTCTTTTGTGCATGCGGGTGTGTGTAAGGCTGTGATACATGTAGTGCAATCCAAGCATTTTCTACTTGTGTAGACGTATAAAGTAGCATGAAAGAGAACACCTATTTATGTAATAGCATCACAACATATTTATTTATTTATTCTTTGTTAACTGGGTTTGTCCGGGTGGGCTGGTGACCCATTTTCAGTGGAGACCCGAGGAGAAAAGCTCCACACAAACAGAGAGATAACAATAACAAAGGTGCATTACAAGTAAATATGAATAGATAACTACGTACATTCATGCCATAATGGAAACTAGCAAAGGATGAAATTCAACAGAAAGTACAGCTGAAAAATAATAGAGGTAGAAACATGGCGTAAAAATGTGGATTTACGATAGGACATACAGAATAAAAGAGATTATCAGAAAAAAACTATGCCCCAAAAACATATTTAATGACTAAACCAAGTTGGTAGAGAGGAGAAAGAAAGCATTAAATAGAAGGATTGAAGTATAGGAGTGGGGAGTAATGTTTAGGCGAGTCAAGAGAGTGAAAGAAAAATAGTTATGAGAAGAGAGAGGGGGGTGGGTAGTATAGTTGCTAAGGAAGAGAAAAGATGAGATTAACTACAGCATTGCGCAGCAGCATTGCTAAAATATCACAGTACTAGTTATTATACAGTTATATTAAGTAAGGAGAGGAGCATTGTTATAGTCTGACAGTTGTGGGAGTATTATGATTAAGTAGAGTGGTGACAAGTGCAAGGAGGATAGTTAGCAAGGTAGTTTTTCAGTTCTCTTTTGAAATGGGTTGAGGACTGGATAAAATGCAAATTAGTTAGGCAATTGTTCCAAGTCTGACATATGGAGTATTTATACAGTAGTCTTGCTATTGTTTTGTTAGGCCTGTAGGTGTTAGGAAGCAGTTGGTAAGTGCTACATAGAGATCATGAAGGTTTGTATAGGGATAGAAGGGTGGACAGGGTGGGACAGTCTGCTGGTTTGTAGTAGAGAATGAGCCATCTGTAGCTGAGAAAGTTGGAGAAGTTGAGGGAATTCAAATCACTGTAGTTGTTTAAGGGCAAGACAATGATGGGATTTATAAGGGATATTACAGGCAAATCTGACTATCTGGTTGTAGGTTTGGTCAAGTTTGGTTAAAAGATTTGCTTGGAAGTGGGTAAATATAGAGAAAGTGTAGAGTAGGCAGGGAAGGAGCTGGGATTAAGCTACTGAAGTCCTTTAAGCAATGGATAATATTGTTTTTGTTTCTTTTTGATGGATTGTTGGTTATGGAGGTCAAATTTCAGTTGATCGTTGATTGTAATTCCTAGAAGTTTGGTATGGGCATCTGTACGAATGATGGTGTTGTCTAGGGAAGAGAGACTGAAGGAAGTTTTAAGGTTGGCCATAGATTTTGGAAGGAAAAGCAGAAGCTCAGTTTTCTTTGGATTAAGGATGAGTTGGTTATTAATTAAGCAGTGTTCGGTGGTCTGTGTGAGGGAGTGAAGGTCAGTAGGGTTGTTGGAGAGGGTAATAAGAGTAGAAATGTTGGTGCACTGGATTAAAGATGAGGTGCAGCAGGTGGAGCATACATTGTTTGTAAAAATATTAAAGAGAAGGAGACCTAAAATGGATCCTTGGGGGACACCTGATTGGATAGGTAAGAAAGGTGAGCAGGAGGTCTGCCATCTAACAGATTGCTGTCTGTTGTTAAGATAGCTAGAGAACCAGAGAGTGATGTGGAGAGGTTGAGTTCTGTTAGCTTAGTAAGGAGATTAGGGTGGGAGATGGTGTTGAATGCACTGGAGTGGTCAAGGAATAGACATGACACCAATTTATTGTTATCTCTTGCCTCTGCTATAGTCTGGGTGAAGGATAGTAGGGCTGAGGCCATACTGTGATTGGGCCTAAATCCATGTTGATAGGGGTTGAGGAGGATTTCCTGAAGTAGATATTTAAGAAGTTGTCTACGAATGTATTTCTCTAGAATGTTTGAGAGAAAGAGAAGAGGATTGGCTATAGGTAGGAAATTGGAAGGGTCAGTAGGGTTACCTCCTTTGTGAAGTGGAATTTTATAAAAGGATTTCCATATTTCAGAAACTGATGATTCTTTGATAGATGATAAGGACTGAGATGGGATATGCTGTAGAGCTACCTGCAAGTTTGAGAAATGGGGGGGGGGGGTAGGTTGTTAAAGGAGGGAGAGCATAGTTTAAGTTTCTGCAAGAGGGATTTTATATAGGCAGTGGAAACATGTTTCAGGGAGAAAGCAGTGTGGAGGCATGTGGTGGGGCGGTGGAGGGTTGGGATTAGTTATTGTTGGGGGAAGTTAGTTTGCAGATGGAGTCTGTGAAAAAATTGTTTAGTAGAGTGGCGGTTTCACAAAGTATTTTATTGGGGAAGGGGTTGGGGGGGTAGAAGGTTTACCCGGACATAGAATATTGTTCATGATGTGCCAAAAGTTTGGGGGGGGTTGAAGAGTGGGTTGATTGAGCTTCTTGATAGAATTGTTTCTTGTCGCAGATAAGTTTTTTAGTAAGGTTTCTTAGCTCCTTGTATTTAAGGAGGAGAGAGAAAGATTTTGACATTATCCAGTGTTTCTAAGTACTGTCTCTATGTTTCATAGTGGAGCAGGCATTTTTAGAGAGACAGGATGCAGGATTAGAGTTGATCCTAATTTTCCTGAATGGTGCTAGGGCATTTAGTATGTTTAGGAAAATATTGTTAAACTCACCAACAGCATCGTTTAGAGGAAGGTTATACAGGTGATGTCAATTGACAAGGGACAGTTTGTTGTTGAAAGTTTCTGCATTGAAGTTGGACAGGTTGCAGCAGTCTCTATAGAAATATTTTTTCTGGGGGGGTTGAGAAGGTAGTCTTAGTATTGAGATAGGGAGGTGGTCACTTAAGGAGTCTGGTAAAGTTGATGGGATTATGCTACTGATTAGGGTTGGAAGTTAAGATCTAATCGAGAATGGGGCTGGAGTTTTTAATGATATAGGTGGGAGTAGAAATAACTTGACTGAAACCAAAAAGGTTATTATTAAGGCTAGGGTAATAGGGGGTAGAGTTTGTTCCAATCAATATTGACATCACCTAGTATGATTGTCTCATATGATAGATGTTGGGAGATCCAGGATAAAATAGATTCAAGAACTGGAATATTGTTACCAGGAGGTATGTAGAGAGATGCTATGGCAAATTTTTGTGTGAGTAAGGTGACAGTTCAGAAAGATATGTTCTGCAGGGGAGAAGTCAGGAAGGGGTAGGGAGAGGGGGGGGTTTAAGTTTTTCTGAGTACATGATAGCAACACCTCCCCCTTTTTGGGAAAGTCTGTCTTGCCAGAAAATGTTATAGCTGGAGGGTAGTATTTCTGAGTTTGTGATATGAGGATTGAGCCAAGTTTCTATGAGAGTTAAGATTTGGGGAGAGTGCAGGGCAACCCAAGTGTGGAATTCTGTAATTTTGTTTGGGAGACTTTGTAGGTTTATGGAGAAGATCGAGAGGTGTTTAGTTGGAGAGGTGGGACGTTGGTGCCCAGAAGGTGAGGTGGGGGTAGTAGAATTGGAGGAAGGGGATGGACCAGGATTGGGCTGTGGATGTCCTCATCTGGTAGGAGTGTTATAGGAAGTAACTTACATTCAGAGAATTAAAATTAGTGGGTAGTGGATTTGAACTTATTTTAGGGGAAGACAGGGAAAGTGTGAAATATTTTAATTTGGGAAATTGAATATAGGAGGTATTGTAGAGAGAAGTGCAGGGATAATTTGTAGGAAGATGTTTCTTAGGTAAGAATGGGCGATAGTGGAGTGGTGCTAAGATGATAATCCAGAGAGGAGGAATAGAATGGAAGTTAAGAGGAAATATAGTAGCATGTTGTTATTTATGCGGATGTATTATTGAGAATGAAGAGGTGCAGTTTTTGATTGTAGGGAGATTTTATAAGAAAGTTAAGAAGGTGTAAGAAGGAGCAATGGGCAAGAGGAAGGAAAGAAAAAAGTAGTAACTGATGTAAAGCAATGTCGAGCAGAGGTGGAGAGAGGGAAGTTGATTTGTGCTTTAGAGCTAAAGTAAGTTGGAAGAGTGTGAGATAGGGAATGGAGAGTAAAGTAGCAGAGGGAGTAGTGATCAGGTCGTATGTGGCTCCCCAAAGGAAGAAGGTGCTACAATGACCTAGGTGAGGGAACTGCTCTGAAACAATGGTGTTTATTGCTGTAGTCCTGCCCCTCTGGAGGAGTGTGACAGAAATAGTTCACCCCTCATTGGATGCTTCACCTGGTCATTTAAATTTGGCACATATGGTGACATTGTATGGTGAGTTAAGGGATGACATGGATAGTGGCATAGGGCTGTAGACATGCGCCCCCCCCCCCAGAAATACTTTTATATCAGTGGTGAGGCAGTGTGTCAGAGTGACCAGATTTAAAAATTGCCTTGCAATGGGTTAACTGAATTAATTTCTGCATCTGTTCCCCTTGAATACCTTCAAACCCTGAAGACAGTAGCAGTAAAGTGCAGGTCCACACACCTGTATGTCTCTCAGTGATAGTCAGAATCGTGAAGTTCATTTACTCTAATTTCATGAGACAAACAATACAAACCATACTACAATCAGTATTGCAGAATACACCATGGGATTTTTTTCTTTTTCACTTATGTAGCATTTCACATGTTACATTAGTACTGACTCACTTGTCTTCTGGAATAAAATATTGTATTACACCACATCCAAAGCAACTTGCTAAGCTGCATCTTACTATGATGCATGCAAACCTTCTACCACCCACCTTTTTTTTTTCTCTCTCACTGCTCAGCAGTTCACGTAATACTCTGATATTTCTCCTCATGCTGTTTCTGGCTGTACCTTTGGGACCATCCCGACAGACTTCTGATTGCTATAGCTGCAAAAACGTCTTTCACTACCTGCTGTCTCTGCCATGACATTCTTTCTCACAGCTTTAATTTTTATCAGTAATAACAAGCCAATGATTGGAGTTTCTTTACTGCTAGGTACAGGATAGAATGAACACATCTCTAGAATTTGACAAGCGCTTATGCAGAGCTGTGACAGTTTTCTGTCTAGTCACACATCTATTTCTGATCTTATCTTAGGTAGAGTGCTTGATTACATTGTCACACATGTACATTTTATCTGTTGTTGTAAACATAAAGGATGTTGTACTCTATTCATCTTATTATGTGCAGTGTAGTTATCTCTTTCCAAGTATTTTGTTTTCTGATGGCATTTAGTCATTTGCTATTGCTCAGATATGCCTCCAGCATTTTTGTACCGATACATTGATGGTGTCCCTGAATAAACAAATTATCCCTAGATGTGGGGTTGAGTAAGGAAGCATTTCTGGACGAATACTGCATTCCTGCACCCTTTAGTAGTTTTCTGATATTGCTGGCAAGACAGTAGAGTATCATATTTTTCTCAGAAAAAGAAACAAGCTACACTGTCAAATGCATTGGATTATTATGTGAAAGGTATTCCTATGTAAGTTAATGTCACAGAAGTTCATGTCAAGGAAAACTCTCTAGAAGAAATGAAGATAAAAAATGTAGTTCATTATATACTGTTATTGCATGCAGTACTGTCTGCTGTGAATCATTGTAGGTGGTTGGCCAGTATTTTTCAATGTTATACCACAAAATGGCCTAATATGGTCTAGTATAGTGAAAATACATTTTTCAGTCTGCATTACTCCTTTCTCCCACAATGCACTTTGTGATGTAATAATGTGATAAGGCCTGAATACCATATTTTCATGTGCTTTGTCCTGACATTTACTTATAATGACACTGCTGTGAATAGTTATGTTTTTTTAGACCTCTTGAGGCAGTACGTTTTTCCACTGATTATGTGTGATATTTCTTAACTGTAAGATGTTAAGTTGTCTTTGTGGTATATTTAAAAAAATTTTCAGATGAATTAACTATGTTACAGGGTTTTTCTGCCTCTTGACTGTCAATAAACAGTAAATTATTTCACTGACCCCAGCAGTGTATTACTAAGCTGCGACCTTGCAGTTTGTTCCTGTAGCTGTCTTGCTCAGTCATTTGTGCCTAACAGCTTGCTCTTCACATCCCTGGTGTGGCAAGCGTTCAGTTTTTGTATCCATTATGTTCTAGTGACCTATATATGTCATGCAGACTAAGGAAAATTCCGCTACAAAATGGTATAAGATCCAAATGATAAAAAGCATGGTGGGATGTCAGCTCTCTGTTCCTGGCTATAATGTGTGAAACAGTTGAATTAAGAATCAGTTTTTTGTTAAAGTATTGATATAAAAATCTGTTTTTGGGAAAATGTTGTTAAATGAGTTAGAGGGGAATGGGAAGGTGGAGATGAACTTTAAGCTCATGTATATATATGTATATGCATGTATGTATTTTTTCGCTGACGCCTCACAGCAAGAGGTTCTCTGGTTCGATTCCTGGCTGGGGTGCCTTCTGTACAGAGTCTGCATGTCCTCTCTGCATTCACTTGGGGTTTCCTCTGGGTATTCCAGTTTCCTCTCATATTTCAGAGACAGACTCACTCCAATCTTCTCAACCCCCCCCGCTACTACCTGGTTTTCCAGCTACCTCTCCAACTGACTACAATCAGTTAAATGGCTCTCCGCAGTCTCCCCTCCACTCCCTGTCAAAATGCGTGTTCCCCAAGGATCAATTCGTGGGTCACTACTCTTTAATATTTTCACTAATTTACTCTACACTGCCTGCCCCCAGTCTACTCTCATCCAATATGCTGATGACTCTACGGCCATCACCATAGCAGACACCCCCTGACTTACGTTCCATTACTCAGAAATCCTGCAAATCTACTGAGTCCTGGTTATCCCACAACCAGCTAATTCTAAATGCACAAAAGACTAAACTCTTACTTTTTCTCCCCAAAAGACTAAATAACCTCAAGTCCACCTTTGCTATCCACACTCTAGATAATACACCTATCCTAGTCGAACTGCACACTAAACTTCTAAGGGTCTTAATTGGTGATCAACTGAAATTTGATTTGCACATCAACTGTATTAAATAAAAAAAACATCAAAAACTCAGCTTCCTATATAAAAACAAAAAAGACCTATCAAACAATTCCAAGATTAACCTTTCTCACATCTACCTCCTATCAAGCCTAATATACAGCTCCCAAATCTTCTCCAACCTCCAAACCATCCTTCTAACCAAACTGGAAAATATCTATAACAAAATAGCTTGATTTGCTGCAAATCAAATCTACAAATTCAGCCACTCTCTCTCTCTCTAAAACACTTAAACTGGTTGGAACTACCCCACCTGCTTTTCTTCTCACAAGTTCAGATTATTCACTCTCCTTTACCAACCTTCTTTTTGTCCTAGCTTAACCCCTCTGATCTCCTCATATACCTCCTCTAGGCCCCTTCAAAGCTCAGACCAAAACCTACTACACATCTACAAACCCAAAAGCAAATATGGTCAAAACCTCTATAGCTATCACTCTGACATCTCCTGGAACAAACTACCACTAGAGATTTGATCCGTTAAACAACCAAAAGTTTTCAAATCAGCTGTCAAAGACTTACTAGAAAAAACACTGGATATGCCACTGTACTCACCCCCCATTAAACCCCCATCCTCTCCTATCTCTAATCCTCTGTCTGCCATCTACTCATTTTTGTTTTACATTCCACAACCATCTATCTTTCTCCCTTAACTGGCTTATTTTTGTGTTTTACTCCCTGTCATTCATCCTTACTAATATACCCCTTGCATATTTCAACTACCTGGCTGTATTTACAACAATTGCATCATTCTTTTTTCTCCCTCTATGTTAAGATATTTCCAAAATGCAATATCAACATAATATCTTATACATTATCAATGATTGTACTTTTTTCTTTAATTAGAATGTAAGATCTTTTATATACCTTGAGCTTATGCATTAACACATTATTGTGTCATTTTGCTTAAATGTAAGTAATGTGGAGTTTTTCTCCCCAGGCCTCCGCTGAAAAAGGGCTATGAGCTCAGCCAGACAAACCCAGTCAACAAATGTAAAATAAATAATTAAATGTGTCTGGAGCGTTTCTCCCCGGGCCTCTGCCGAAAACAGGCTCTGTGCTAGTCGGACTTTCACGGTCAATTAATAAAATAAATGTTATATGTACATGCTACATATATATATATATATATATATATATATATATATATATATTTCTACATATATATATATATATATATATATATATATATATATATATATATATATATATATATATATATATATATATATGAGACTTGCTTGGCTACAAACATCTGCATTACAAGCTGAAGCTAAGTGAAACTTGCAGTAGTGAATTTTAGTCTTCTGTTAAGTACAAACTTGCAGTTTTAAAAGTACTGTATTTTCATTTTTTCTGTTTCCTAATTGTGTGTTTCTGAACAGTGTGCTGTGTGTCTCTCTGTAGTTATTTTGCTATAAGAGCGGGTTTTGTTATCACTTCTTTGTTATCTGATATTTAATAGCCTAGAGGGATTACTCTGTATTTTAAGTGCTAGCCGCAAAGTTTGAGAAATCATTTTATGCTCAACTCCTGAGAGACTTGCTTGGCTACAAACATCTGCATTACAAGCTGAAGCTAAGTGAAACTTGCAGTAGTGAATTTTAGTCACCTGTTAAGTACAAACTTTACATTAAGAAGGTTTGTGGTCTGCACTCTTGTGAGAGGAGAGGCTGGATTTTGCCCTTCTGAGCTGGGAAATTCCAGTCACAGATTTATTGTGACTGCTTATTTGAACTGTTTCTTTCTGAAACTGGTGTGCCTTGTTGCTGTAGCAAAGACCAGATTCAGGTCTGCTGAATCTAGCTATGTTTGTATAACGTGAGCACTGATCCAGGCCATCATTTTTTGGAGAAGGTTCCCCTGCACCCTAGTAAGCAGGGATGTACAGTTAGAACTTGTCTGATTGTAGACTGCTGGAACAGGGCTCAGTTTTGAGCTTTTTTCTGGTTAATTGGGTAACTTGTTTAAGTCAATTGTTCGTTTTCTATTTCTCACTAGGCTGAATAAGGAGAAGGTTACTGTTAGCTGCCTGTCGGGTGCCAGGATTCGCCACATAACACAAGCACTCAGGTCACTCCAGAACAAGTACAAATATGACTCTTGTCATTGTCCATGTTGGTGTGAATGACCTGAGCCATACCTCCCTGGACTACATGAAGAGAGACATGGAAAAGCTCTCTGATCACGTAGCCCAGGCTGGTATGTCCCAGACCCTGAGTAGCATCCTGCCCTCACCAAGAATGATACCACAGTATAAAGAAAAAATTCCCGATGTAAACAATTGGCTAAGTTTCTGGTGTCATTCAAAGGGGATCCAGTGTCTGTCCACCTGGGATGACATGCTCGACATGCCACTCTGCTTTGCTAGAGACGGCTTGCACCTGTCACCCATAGGCTTTCGAATACTGGCCAAGGCTCTTGCCACCCCCATAGTGCCATAAATAGCACAAGTAACAAAAAACTGAGGGTAATGCTACTCAATGCCAGAAGTCTAAACCTTAAAATGCACGCACTCAAGGCACTCCTTAGTATGGAGAAAATCGTTATATGTGCAGTAACAGATTTATATATATTTTTGTCATTGATAGACTATACACTAAAGACTTTGGTGGAGATTATAAAAACATGCTTGAAGTTAGAGAATGCTTATGGCAAATTAGACTAGAAGCCAGCACACGGCCTGGCATTAATGACACCTTATCTTTGGCATATATATTAAAGCACAAAGCTTTATATATTTGAATAGTTGTAATTTTGTAATAAAGAAATACAAGGGATTTTCTAAGGAAGGAGTTTTTAAGATTATATTGCATATTGTTAAATTTCTGTGTTGTATGTGTGGTGAACTTCTTAATAATTGAAATTTTGTTGCACCAGCAAGATATATGCACACACATACTCTTGTTTTCTGTCATATAAAAGTATTTTAATTATTGTTTCATTACAAAATACCATGTTGCCACAAAGCGTTAGATTTTTTTAAATAGAGGTAGTTGTAAAATATAGCTTCTTGTCAATTATAGATTAAAGAATGTGTGTTGTGTTTTTTTCTAATTAGAGAAAAATCGTAACAAACAGCCAAGGGATTTGGGTTGATGAAATTATGCGCTAAACAAAATGGCAGTTTGTTGGCTACTTTTATGTAGCATTTGAAGAGGTGTGTTCTTGGGCTAACATGAAATGTTTAAAACTGTGGTTGTGGTCATGTCTTGCATATTTTTAAATACTTTTTGGATATTTTTGGGGGTTAAAATCATTGGGCTTTTTACATTTGATGATGCGGTTTTGAGAAAATAACTAAATCCTCTTTCAGTTATAGATACCTGTACAAAGAGGACTTCTTGCAAAGTTAGAGACAGGCTTTCAAAGTCTGGTAAATGCAAAACAAAATCAAATAAATAAATAAATTACACACAGTTATAGACAAGTATCCCTGTTGCAGCAAAAGCACTTCAAATAGTTCTTAAGCAGGGATAAGCAGAACTGGTTAACATGCAACAGAATATCCGTTCTGTAGGTTTTACTACATGTCTGGGAGGTTTGAAGCTGCATGAAGGCTACTAGCAGAATGTAGCTAGTCGCAAATGGTGCATGAAAACTATCTATGTATGGATGTATGTTTGCCTCTGAAATCTTTTTTTTTTCCTTTCCCTTCCTGATGGTTTTACCCAATGGCTCCCCAACCATTGCTAAATTGACCCATCTATTTTGTATTTCTTGGGGGTGATAGCCAGACAGACACCTCCATTGTCAGTGAGAGTCTTTTATCCCATTTGTTCCCAAATCAGTGTATTTTCCCAGGCAGTTATCAGTGCATTTTCCCATGCCCTTATCAGCGCATTTTCCTGTGACCTTATTAGTGCATTTTCTGGAGGCCTTATCAGTGTATTGTCCTGTGCCCTTTTCAGTGCGTTGACATGCCCTTATCAGTGCATTTTCCCAAGCCGTTATCGATGTATTTTCCCATGCCCTTATCGGTGTATTTTGCAGTGCCCTTATAAGTGCATTTGCCCGAGCTGTTATCAGTGTATATTCCCTAGGTCTTATCAATGTATTTTCCTCAGCCCTTATCAGTGAATTTTCCCATGGCCTTATCAGTGCATTTTCTCATGTCCCAGAGGTTGATGAGAGTGGTAAGCGTTGGGGGGAGAGGTGGGAACAAGCCAGTATTAGCCATATACCCAAGGCAGCTGACAAGCATGTGTTCTTTCACAGATGACCACCCCTGGTTACGTGGCATACTATTATACGGTATTTGCTTGGTTGACTCATGCTGTGTGGGTGAAGCACCTCTAGATATCACCCAAGCGCACCGCAACGGTTATCCCACTCCACAAAGGGGGAGCCACAACGGACCCCGGGAACTACCACCCCATTAGCCTGACAAGCCTGGTCTGCAAGGCCATGGAACGTATCATCGTGGAACTCATAAACAAAGACATTGGTACTCTCCAAGCTCTGGACCCTACCCAGTTTGGATTTGTAAAAGGCAGATCATGTCTCCTAAACCTGACTGACTTCTTTGAAGCAGTCACCAAAGCCATAGATGAGGGTAAAATGGTTCACACAGCTTATCTAGATCTCGCCAAGGCTTTCGACACCATCCCCCACTCTGGAATTATAGATAAGCTCACTAAACTAGGTATAAATCCCAATGTCACAAGATGGGTTGCCAACTGGCTCACGGGCAGAACCCACACTGTGAAAGTAGCGGATTCCAAATCCGACATCAGACCAGTGACAAGTGGAGTACCACAGGGTTCAGTCCTGGGTCCTCTCCTGTTTGGTATCTACTTCTCTGAAGTGCAGGCCAACACAGAAGGTCTTTGGCTAACAAAGTTTGCAGATGACTGCAAACTAGGAGCCATAATCGAAACTCCTAACAATGTGGACAAACTACAAAAGGGCCTCACTGAGACAGATACCTGGTGTCAAAGCCATGGCCTGAAGCTCAATGCCAAAAAGTGTATTGTCATCCCCTTTGGTAAAAACTCTGTACCCATGAACTACCACATAGCTGGCAGTCTACTTAATGCTGAAAATGTGATAAGAGACCTTGGGACACAGGTGGACAGTAGTCTCTCCTTTGATAATCACATTGCCACAGTGGTCAGGAAATCCTTCTACATGGCTCATCTCATCACAAAAGGATTCTCATCCAGAAAAAGAGGTCATTGTTCCCCTCTACTCATCACTCATTAGACCCATTATAGAGTACAATACCCCTTTTGGTATGTACCTCACAAGACATCTACAACAACTGGAAAGACCACAGAAATACCTCACAAAGAGGATTACTGGCCTCAAACAGATGCCCTATGCAGACCGTCTAAAAAAAACTACAGCTTTACTCCATCGCATATCGCGTACTCAGGGGTGATCTCTGCCTAACATACAAAGCTATGTCAAACCCAGAGCTGTTGGACATGCTCCACTTAAAGAAATCCCAATCCCTCCGAGCTACACGCTCTAGGGATCTAAACCTTGTCACCACAATAAACAGAACATGCTGGAGGGATAAATTCCTGTACCAGAGACTTCCCATACTCTGGAACAGACTACCTATCTATATCAAACAGAGCTCCTTAATAGCACTCTTCAAGAAAAATCTTGATGATTGGATGGGAGATAGGAAATTCACCCCGGGGATCACTTCTGTGGCTCTGCTCGACAGGGGCAAAGGAAAATAATTTTCTTGGGTGGCGAAAGCCAGGTTACATTTTTTGGCTAGGCTTGTATGGGCCCTAGGGCCAATAGCCTAGTACCTACCTATGAACCTAAGCAGGGAGCCTGACATAACATTCTCCCCACGGGATTCACCAGACTGGCTCTCACCTCAACAAAGTAAAGAATAAATGGGTCTGCTGGGCAGTGGTTACCTATTTCTCCTGTGGTCAAGTGACATGAGTGAATCTTATGAAAACCTGTACAAGGTGTGGGTAAATGCTGAATAAATCATTTTATTATTTAACAACTGGATCGTTAAACAGAAGAACATCACACTAAGACACCTGCATACACACTCAACATGCACACAAACACACACGCATACGCACACACACACATGCACACTCGTACACTCACACACAGTCAGGGAGTCCAAACAGACAGAAACCTTTCAGTGAACTAACCTATATATGAAAAAGTTGACTAAACCCTGAGTCTAAATGAGTCTTTGACAGAAACAGAAGAGAAAATGTTGATGGGAAAATTACATTACATTACAGACAAAGAAACACTTGGAGTGTTAACAAAACTTGATGTATTTAATTTGTGTGTTTGAAAGAATCTGAATATTAGATGAACAATGTATTTTATTCAATGTTTTATTAAGGAGGGTTATTTTTAGATAATAAATTTTCTTAGGTAACAGCCATGTAACAATCATGTTCATGATGGAAAACCAATCTGGGTTGGAGGGAAAGTACTTTTGACATTTATATTTGAATTTGTCAACATGCAGCCTGCTGACACATGACTGTTTACAATTTACATGCCATTAGTCATTACTTGGTGAGGAAAACAAACATTTTCTGTCTTGAGTGCTGAGGGGGTGAGCTTTACTAGGATGCTGTCAACAACCCTATGCCTGTTGGAGGAGACATTTTGGAATAGAATATAAAAATGGTAGACAGGCACACAATCTTCTCACCACAGCCAAGTGTCAGTACACCTCCCAGTCACCCTCCCTAAACACCAATTTCACCCCCTGTCCTAGCAGGAACTGACTGAACTACCTCCTTAGCTGGTTGTTAAGGGGAAAACAAGCAAACAAATGCTTCTACAGACTTATTTTCTCTAAATCAGTGAATGCCAGTAAGATGAGCTGGAGATGTTGCCAGCTGCCTGCATACCTCTCAACTGTACAAACTTTTGCAGAATGTCCAGATTTTTCCCTCATATTGTTGGTATGTTCCTCAAAGGATTTGTGGTTTTCTGACAAATCACTGAGGATTGAAGTGACTAAATAATGACATACATTTGAGTTTCAGATTTCATGTCCTTCATAAAATGCATGCTAACACAAATCCTGTTATTCTAACAATTTTCAATGTTTATAAGAGCAATATTTAAAATCTGCCCAGTTTCTGAGCCTTTGTCACCCATTATTTCAAGCTTTCTCAAGATTTTTTTCACAAAGATGTTGACAGATATGACTAACTGCAAAATCTGTCCACTCTCCACAGCATGCATACATGGAGTATTCCGTTCAGACATAACATTATCTGTTTGGTATCAGTCATACAGGTTACATTTATGTCTTGATAATCTGTTTGGAATTATTTATTTCACTTTATCGACTGGATGACTCTATGGCATTTTGATTGTTTTAGGGGATAGCTGGGAACAAAATCCTCTAGAATGTAACTTAATAATACAGTTGATGGATAAAAATTTGTTATACCGTAAAGAGAGGACACATGCTCATTTCCAATTCAGTATGACATCACAGAAAAAAGTAAGGTGCAAGCATAAGGAACTTTGTGACTGTAGAGTGGGTATACCTTTAGCTTCTAACAAGTTTGTGGAATACTACTTGGAATTAAAATGGATTTAAATGTAATCCAAAGAAGTGCTTAATTTCCCCTAAGTGTTTGTGTGTGTGTGTGTGTGTGTGTGTGTGTGTGTGTGTGTGTGTGTGTATGTATATATATATATATATATATATATATATATATATATATATATATATATATATACATATATGTATATATATCTATCTATATATATGTGTGTATGTGTATATATATATATAAGAGGCTGCTACCCATAGGGGAACTAACCCAGTCAACAAAGGATAAATAAATAAAATAAAGAATCCTCAGGTGTCCATATTGTTGATCTGTACACTGGGTAGTGACCTGCTTGCTGTTCATGTTGGCAGTGGTATCCCCCCATCCCTGTCACTCTGTCATACACACAAGTACACAAACATGAAAACACACACACACACACACACACACACACACACACACACACACACACACACACACACACACACACACACACACACACACACACACACACACACACACACACACACACACACACACACCACAGCTCCTGTACCTGTTGCAACCCTATTTACCCTCCTGTTGTTCCCCCATCCCACTAATAGTTGAAGTGCCATTATGGCATATATGTAAGAGACCCCGTTGGTCTAGTCTATCCTCGCACTCTCTGACTCCAACTATGATGTCAGTGTCATTATGGCATTTTAAAAAGTATTCCCTGGTATCTAGAACACCCTATCACCCCTGATCCCTGTTATGATGTCAGTGCTGTTATAGCACTTTAAAGAGTATTCCCTCGTCTCTAGTGCAGCCCCCACTCCCCTGATTTCATACTGTTGCTGGTGCCATTAGGCATTTCAAAGAGTAATCCCTGGTGATTGAGTGTATCCCCCACCCACCAGTCCATGTACTGGTGTTGGTGCTATTACGGCACTTTAAAGACTAGACCCTGGTAGTCTAGTGTATCCCCCCCACCACCAATCCCCAGACTGTCATCGGTGCCATTATGGCACTTTAAAGAGTAGTCCTTTTTGTGTAGTGCATCACCCACTCCCCAATCCCTGTAGTACCTTTAGTGGCATTATGGCACTTTAAGAGTAATCATAGGTTCATAGGTGTGTACTAGGCTGATGGCCTATAGGGCCTTTAAAATCTTAGCCATGCAACCCAAGTGTGACCCACAATTTTGATTTATATGGTGTGATTTACTGACTCCCTCTGTCCATCAGAGACTTATGCTCCAAACCAGGGATGAATTTCTGATTACCCATTCATTGGTCCAAAGTACATTTAAATAGGGATAGGTAGGACCTCTGCTTTGGATGGATAGCAAGCCTGTTCTAGAGAATGTGAATTATCTGAGAAACATATCTGTCTCTCCAACATGTCCTATTTATGTCACAAGAAAAATGTAGGTCTCTTAATCTATTAATTCTAATGTTGTTTGTTTTGCAGATGTGCAGAAGGCTCACCAAAAAAGGGTACAGGGATGCCTTGTACACCAGGCAAAGATCACCTCTTAGAAGTCTGTACAATACCAAGTAAAGAGACAGGGCTTTGAGGCAATCAGCTTAGGGCATTTTGTTTACTCCCTGTATTCTTTTTGTAAGGAACCTTTGAGGCTGGGTGTTCATCTTCCCAAAAGGTACTATAATACATTTTTTGGTACTGAGTTTTAAGCCATGGGTTTGGCACCAACAATTTGTCTGTGTTAGACCTTCCTGTATGGTGTTTTCATCTGGGAGGGATTGAATAACTTCCTCCAGTTTGCAATCATCTGGTTAGCCAGAGGCCTTTGACATTGGCTTTGACATCCAAGATGTAGATGCCAAAGAGGAGTAGACATAGCACAGAGCCCTAGGGGATTCCACTGGTGATCAGTCTGTTTGTAGAGGTGTCCTCACCAGTTTTTACCTCCTGGGTCATATCAGTGAATTTGCTATCCAGTGTGTTTATTTCTAGTTTTGAACGTTTGTTGACAATGCCTAAGTGAGGTATTGTATCGAATGCTTTACCTAGATCTAGGTAGGTAGTATGCACTGTTTTTCCCTCATTCATTACCTTCCAGGCTCGCTTAATGTGGCTCAATTAATTACCAGTTCAGCACATTGCAGTGTGCTACCCTTAAGGTTTTTGATATAGATGAAGAAGGCCTAATGTTATCCTTCACCTCACCTGGGAGGCTATCTTAACTCATTCAAGTTTATGGCAACGTTTTCGTGTTTGTCCAGTTAACACCCATAGCTCCTTATGGGGTCTGGCTTCTTTAACTAAGTGACTTACCAGCTAATAATAGCTAGTATTAGAAAGGGAAAGGAGTAATTAACAAAATGAGACTAAGAATGTTAATGTAGGATGTTCCACAGAAGAGAAGTTAATCACTTTTGCTTCTAATATTCATGTTTTCATATTTAAGTTCATATATTCATAACTGAGAGATTTACATGATATTGAGGAATATGGTGTGAAATGCTGTGGTGGGAGGCAAGAAAATTAATTGTCAGTGTCCATTTATGTCACAGTATACTGGGAATACTACTTGTTTTTTGTTAGCAATTATCTGTAACTGTGAGCATATGAGCCAAAATGTCCCTATTTCCTTAGACATGTAATCCTTGTGTCTAGTCTTTCCTTACAGCCATGTTCATGTTAGGCCTTATTTAGTACTACCACATGATGGGGATGACCATGCTTATCTACACATCTGAGAGATTTCTGCTAGATACTTTCCTGGTGGCAGTTCCAGGGAGAGAGAGCATAGCTAATTAACATGCACCTCACCCCCCAGAATGCCTCATTAGCATTTAGCTTGGCTGCAGGGCCAGCCCTTTGCAGTGCTGCACATATTTGTGTTAGAATACAATGCAACACCATTATGTAAGGGCAGTTGCTGATCTGGTACTTCTTGAATTTCCCCTACCCTTTTAGACCTAGATTTAATACTGATAATTTAATTTTGATGCATGACATTGGCTATATTTAAGAGCTCTTGGAGAAGGGTAATATTTTCCAGTTTTAAGTTAATGTCTTTTGAGCTGTTGCTAAAATACACTAAAAGAGAGGAAATTGCAATTTATTAACACATCCAAGAACTGGGGCATTAAACAGCACCAGTTTACTTGACATAAATGTATCTGGCCATAGTATATGGAAATGGCTGAAATTTAGATCAGAATTATTTTCAGCTAATATAGTCATGCATGTTTTTACAGTCTGTTTTTTTCTTCTCCAGCAAGCATTTTAATTACCATCTTCACAATTCTATCATATGTGAAAAGGGCTTTGTGAATATATTTCCAGGAGAAAGTTCTCCAAAACAGTAAAGACGTAGAATTTTTCAAAGACATCATTATCAAACTCATAACTAAGACTGAAAAACTAAGATGAATTGTTCAAGGTACTAACTTCCAAAAGGAATTGCTTATTACTTCATTGGACAATACCAATTTTTTATAATTTTGGTAAACAAGATTTGAGATTTTTCTTATTCATTAGAATAAAATTAATACAATCCAGTAAGGAAGGATAAGTTGACATTTTGTGTTCCATCATCATATGTATGTTTAATGTAACAAAACGGTGTTATTTTCAATTAATTATCACTTGTCTGGATCTGAGTCAGATTTATGTATACTGTATTATAATATCCATTGAAACCATTGAAATAAGACTGCAACCTTTCAAACAGACCAAAAAAATAATTCAGTTCTTCTTAAGTTAAATGAGTTATTTATGCAGGAACCTTCCATAAATCCTGGTGTGATAATTACAGGAAATATAGAAAGATCCACTTTTTCATAGGTTCATTTTTATGTGGGACATCTGTAAATAAAGATTTTTTAAGAACTTCTCAATATTATTTATACAATTATACTTGCAGGTTCAGAAGTGGAAATGTATATAATAAACAAAAATCCATAATATTTTACTGTTTAAAAAGTTAATGGAATAACTGGGGAACTTCATTATGACATCCCAGTTTATAATTCCATGCATCTCTTTCCATTTGCTACGTATTGAAGGTCTAGCTAGTGTATAACAATTTTAAAAACTGAAGACAATGACAATAAAATACAAATACTATACTCAGTGAGTGGAAGATCAATCCATCCATTCACCTACAGTATGTATTAATGGGATGATTCTGTGCTACTCTGGGCCTTTTGCCTTCTTTTGATGGTCACAAAAAAGATTATTTAATTCATGTACTGTTTGTCTGACGTTAAATATGTAGTTTCAGTAATATAAAGAATTTTGGAAGGTAAAATCCTTTGTAACATTAATTGATCCTCAAAAAGAAAATGCAGTGTATTCTAATTAGATTTATTAATATGTTTTTATAGTATAATCATAATTTATGCTATTTTGAAATACCTTTTTATTTGTATTATTTCCATTATAATCAGACATATGTTTCAATGATTGTTATATATCTTCATTTAAAAGCAGTATCATTGCTATTATGTTTATATTTACAATTTAGAAATACTTTAAGATTTAAGTAAATCAGTCATAGAAGAGTTTATCTCCAACTACTCATAACATGTCTAGGAACAGTTGCATTTTAGTAAAACAATTGTCAGTCATTTTAAAGTCATCAGTATTTTTATCTGTTCTAATACAATTTGCTAATTGTTAAATAGCTATAGCTATAGCAAATAATAATGGTGAGAGGGGGCATACCTGTCTAGTGCCTTTCTATCTTTCATATGCTAGCTTACATAAAATCCAGTTTTTATCATTAGATAAGTTGCTTAATTAGTTTTAATAAATTAATAATTTTAAAAAGATAAACCAAGTAATAGAAAAAATGCCTTTTAAATTTCTAAACTGATAATTGCTAGTTTTTATATATTATTAGCAAAAGCAATTAGTATTCAAACTATAATTATAATTCTTATCATTGGTCCAGTAGTTAATTAGAAAAACAGTTTGGCTCCCTTTAATTGGGGAAAGTAAAATATAATTCAGTCTATTTTACGTAGTGAACTGGTCTGTATGAAGATTATAATGAGGGGTCTGTGCCCTTCTTTAAAATTAGAGTATTTAAGGAGCATTTCCATGAGGAGGAATTATATTGTCTTCTTGAACTAATATGTAATCCTTTTTATTATGTAAAATCATTCTTGAAGATGTATTCTGTAAATTTCAGGAATAATATTAATAATAATCTCATCTATGTGCTTTTATTATCTTTTAATTTCTTCATTTGATCTTTTATTTCTGTTGGTGATATTGGTTTTACTAACGTTATTATGTATTTATGCAGAAATCTGTTTTATGTTAACTATTATTTCTTTCACATTTTAAACATTTTCTAATAGGTAAGCCCATTGGATACAAGTCTTCCTTTTCAGGGGTGATCCAGTGGCACTACATGGTCCTGTGACTAGCTCAGAGTCACACAGTAGGCATACAAAGATGCATAGAATCAAACCTTTTACCCTTGACTACAAGAAGCAGATTGCTAACAGCTGAGAGCCTTAATCCCTTGCAATGGTAGATTAAAAAGGAATCTAAAAGGTTTCCATTAGGCCAATCATTATTTTGCTCATTTATTTTGTTATAACCTTTTAATGCCGAACTACATTTCTTCAATATCGGTTAACTTTCTTTTGCTAATTGATGAACACATATTTTTCATTTAATTGGATGCATACCTACATTTAGATCTACTAGCTAATCTGTATAGTCATTTAGGTGTAATAAAGTATGAGTGTAGTTTATTTTATTTTGTACTATTGCTACTTTGTGATTTGAGGACACTTGAAACTTCTAAGTGTATTGACTGAATCTAAATATTTTTCTCATGTTTTGAATTTCATTTTGACTAACCTTAACTTCTCTTGTATCTCCAGCAATTCCTTATCCCATTATTTAACTTACAATGATACCAAATAGTTATCATTCTGTATAAACATGCTTTTAGTGAATCATTTTTCAACAGCACTTACCTCCCCATAAATGAAAAAAAAAAAAAAAAATATATATATATATATATATATATATATATATATATATACACAGTGAATATAAAAAGTTTTTGTGATATAAAAAAATGAGACCACAATAAATCATTTCAAAACTTTTCCCACCTTTAATGACACCTGTAACCTGTACAATCCAATTGCAAAACAATCAAATCTGTTAGGGGAAAAATATAAAAAGTAAAAAACATACAATAAGATGGTTGTATAAGTGTGCAGACCCTTAAACTAATACTTTGTTGAAGCACATTTTGATTTAATTACAGCATTTAGTCTTCTTGGGTGGGAGAATATCAGCATGGCACATCCTGACTTGGCAATATTTGCCCACTGTTCCTTGCAAAAGCGTTCCTAATCTGTCAGATTGCAAGGGCTTCTCTTGTGCACAGCCCTCTTCAGGTCACCCCACAGATTTTCTATTGGATTTAGGTCTGGGTTCTGGCTGGGCCATTCCAAAACTTTAATTTTCTTCTGGTGAAGTCATTCTTTTGTTGATTTTGGATGCATGTTTGGGATCATTTTCGTGTTGAAATGTGAAATTCTTCTTCATCTTCAGCTTTCTCACAGAAAGAAAAGTTGGGGCCAGAATTGACTGGTATTTGGAACTGTTCATAATTCCCTCCACTTTAAATAAAACCCCACTTCCAGCTGAAGAAAAGCAACTGCAAAGCATGATGTTGCCATCACCATGCTTCACCGTGGGGATTGTGTTTTTTTGGTGATGACGTACCTTTTGGAATTGTGGCCAGAAAGTTCAACCTTGATCTAATCAGACCATAACACATTTTCCCACATGCTTTTGGGAGACTTGATGCATTGTTTTGCAAATTTTAGCTGGACCTGGATGTTTTTCTGTGTAAGAAAATGCTTCCATCTTGCAACCCTACCCCATAGTCCAGACATATTTAAAATACGGGAGATTGTTGTCACTTGTAGTACACAACCAGTACTACCAGAAATTCCTGCAGCTTCTTCAGTGTTGCTGTAGGTCTCTTGGCAGCCTACCTGATCAGTTTTAGTTTTGTCTTTTCATCAATTTAGGAGGGCCGTCCAGTTCTTTGCAGCATCACTGTTGTCCCATATTTTCTCCACTTTTTGATGACTGTCTTAACTGTGTTCCATGGTATATCCAAGGCTGTGGAAATTTTTTTGTTCCCTTCTCCTGACTGATACCTTTCAACAATGACATCCCTTTGATGCTTTGTAAGCTCTCTGCGAACCATGGCTTTTGCTGTAGCAGTCAACAGAGTAAATGTCAAGAAAAGCTTAGTAGAACAGCTGAACTTTATTTGAGGTTAATCATAGTCTCTTTAATTGATGGCAGGTGTGTACCCAAGAAGACTGAATGCTGTATTTAAATCAAAAGGTACTTTAACAATGTATTAGTTTAAGGATGTGCACACACAACAAAGTGTTACTTTAAGGATGTGCACACTTATGCAACCAGCGTATTGTACATTTTTTATTTTTTATATTTTTCCCCTTAACAAATTTGTTTTTCAATTGAATTGTACAGGTTATAGGTCACATTAAAGGTGGGAAAAGTTTTGAAGCAATTTATTGTGGTCTCATGTTTTTATATCACAAAAACCTGACATTTTAACAGAGGTGTGTATACTTTTTATATCCACTGTGTGTATGTGTGTGTGTGTGTGTGTGTGTGTGTGTGTGTGTGTGTGTGTGTGTGTGTGTGTGTGTGTGTGTGTGTAGTTCTTCTTAGTATTATTATTAGTATTATTATTAACAGAATTCCTTCATATATGACTGTCCATATACCCAAACAATTTTTTTTAAGAGTAGGAAATTAAATACATCAGAGAACATACCATGTCTACAGCTTGTAGGATTTGGCTTTATTGGCCTAAATATACCCATAAAGAGATTGAAAAGTATAAAGTAAAATGTCACGGGCATTCAGAAGCCATGTAGTTGAAACACTGTTATGGTTTTAACCTTCTCTGCCATAGCACCCGCCTGTAACTCCCCAGACCTGAGTGTACCTAAATGTCTGTAATAAGAGGTCACTAAATTCATACAGGGAGAGACAGAGAGAGAGAAGGGGAGAGAAAGTATTCAGCAGGCCTGCTGACTTTATTCAGTTTTTTCTATTGAACTTATTTCAATATTTCTTTTTAGTATGAGAAATCCTTATTTTTATGTATACAGATTTAACTCACACTGAGATCCAAAATATAGTTTATTTTTATAATTATTATATTTATTGATGGATATAGATGCTACACTATTCTTTAAAGTGGGTTCAAAAGTGAAATATCCAAAATCTATATCAGCAATAAGAGATTATGCAGATATTATTTACTTATTTATTTGTTTGTTGTATTTACTGATATTTGTTTACCAGAAAAGTCCAACTGGGTCAGAAGAGCCCCATTTTCAATGGAGGTCAGGGGAGAAAGCCTCTTATTTATCAGAGAAAATAAAATAAAAAAATTCAAGCACATTACTTAAGAAGCAGTTGAAAATTATAAATTTCAAAAATAATCATCATTATTGAGATTAATAATACAATTAATAGTATTTAACAACATAGTCAAATTGTTTAAAGTTGAAACTATTTAATAATCTCTGAATTATATTAAACTCAACTGAGTTGTGCTCAGAACAGCCCAAAGGCTGAATCACAAATATATCATCAGTAGATCGAGAGATGCTGGTTTCTGCGATATCTTCTGGTATTTAGTGACCATCAGATTATAGCAGTGGCAGGAAAGAATATTTCCAGTCACTGTCATGGTAATTAAACTACTCTAGTAACAATTTTCAGTATTCAAAATTATATTTAATTTGGACAGGTAATCCCAGTGTTCCAAAGAAGCCATAGTTGGTCTACAGCAATGTAAAACAACCCTAACTGGGCTGTTACATAACAGATCATAATTGTCAACAACAGCACATTGTAATGAGTGAGAGATTTTAACCTTGTTTGAAAGAGGAGAGTTATGGACAAGAATCAGAAATTGTTACTCTGATTGCATTCATATGTATCAAACCACTGAAAGCATAAGTTAGTAGAGTTCCAGGTTTCAGCTATGGCAAGTATCTTATAATAAACTCTTTGGTACCTTTTTATGCTTCTATGTTATTTTTGCTTTGAGCAAAAAAAATAACATAGCATAAACTAAAAAGGTACCAAGACCCGCGGTGGTGGTGCTGCGGTAGCATTGTCGCCTCACAGTAAGATGCTGTCCGGTTCGATTCTCAGCTAGAGCGTCTTCTGCGTGGAGACATGCATGAATGGGCATACCTTCATTGAAGGTTGTGCATCAGGGCTGGTAACTCGGCACGTAAAAATCAACTACCAATCATTAGCGGACTGGAGTTCCGCTGTGGCGACCCTAAAAAAAAAAAAAAAGACACAACAAACAATTTTTTTTTTGAGCATTGCAGAAATAGCTCTTTACAGGCGGATCAGATCGGCTTGCTATGTATGACATATTGATTCCTTCATGCCTAAAATTTTAATGATTTTTGTAATAATTATTCAAATAGAGACCACCTGTGGCAAACATTCTAAAGTTTAGGGCACACTCCCCCTAATATGTAACTATTCTGATGTTATAGATTAGACAGATCTTTATCAACCGAGTTTAAAACATACATCCCTTGTTATAACAATAGCCATACACTTAGGATTGGGATTATCTCACTAAGGACTAAACATGTTTGAACTTTTTCTACTATCTCTATTATTTGTAAAACCGCATTCATAATGTGATTTAGTGATAAGTGATATAAATCATTTATTCCCTTATGTATAAGGAAATGAGTGCACTCTGGCTTGACTTGTATCATTTTGGCAGTATCGATCAGTTTTAGATCCAGTAGAGAAGATAATGTAATCTTAGTCTTAACTTGTTTAAATATCTAGTAGTTGGTTTAAGTATAGAATTAGTGAAAATCAAGATATCATTGACATTCTCTTTTTGGTGTGCATTGATGCAGTTGTTTACTTGAGTGTTACTATCAAAATTCAAAGCATAAAATATTTGATCCAAGCTGTCTGTGTCAGTTTTCAGTTCTTTGGTTGGTTCCACCCCCTAATGATCTTCTTTCTAATTTTTTTTTCTCTGATATGCCAGTCAATTTCTTAACACATTAGAGACAGAACTACAGTTTGGACCCCTTTCTACAACATTTTCAAAATGCTGTAGTACAAAAGAAAAAAACATGTGAAGTTGGTAAAGCACATTTCACTACTCCATCCCAATACACAGTGGGAACTATTCCTGCAGAGATCACTCTACTGGAGGCAGGACAAAGGAAAATAAACAAAATATAAGAAGGCCACACAAAGAGAAAATGTCAGCAAGAAGATAGGTGGAAGGCATGGAGGACCCAGGTCCAGGCTTCAGCAGGAAGCTGCCATGAGTCTTCCAGCATCCTCTCTCCTAATCCCCCAAAACCTCCTCTGGCCCCTACCCCCCAACCCTGACCCTGTCTTACCTTGCAGAAGGATATGAGGCCAGCAGACCTCTGGTCACCAGCACTGGTTAGCCACATACCAGTGTGCTCTACAAATTGTATTCAAAAGTTATAACTCTCAATTATTGGACATACCATAAAAAAGAGGTCTTCTACCAGTTCCAAAAGACCAAAACCACCTCATTGGCCCCATCCTAGCTGGGTAAGAGAAAAAACGGTTCTGTTCAAGGCTGTTCCTCATACCCAGAAAGAATGGATTCTGTAGACTCATATTAGACTGGTCAACACTAAAAAGGCTTTTAAAGATTTCAGAGTTCAAGATGCTAACATCAGGATCTACAATCACAGTTAGTCTTAGGCCCTCAAGTGCATCTTGTGACACTAGGCCTCAAAGAGTCCTATGTTTATCCTATGTCTGTATCCCCATTTTTAAGGGACACAGTCCATATCTGAGGTTTTTGAGGTAAGTGTATATATTTGCCCATAATCAGATGATGGCTTGATAGAGTTACAGACCCAGGTGGTTATGTAGAGGGAATAGGTTCACAGGTTCATAGGTAGATACTAGGCTATCTGCCCTAGGGCATTTATAAGCCTAGCCAGAGTGTATTTGGCTTCCGCCTCCCTATTAGATTAGCCTACTGTGCCTCTGTAAAGTAGGTCACAGAAGGTACCCTTTAAGATTAATTTACTGTGCCTCTGTCTAGCAGGGACACAGAAGAGATCCCAGGGGTGAATTTGCGATTTCCCATCCACGCGTCCACATTTCGCTTGAAGAGGGTCAGCGAGGGGCTATGTCTAACATGAATTGGGATTCTATTCCAGAGTGAGGGGAGCCTCTGGGAAATGAATCTGTTCCTCCAGCATGTCCTATTTATTTTTGTGCTGAGGTTTAAGTCCCTGGAGCGTGTAGCTCTAAGGGACTTGGATTTTTTGAGGTGGAGCATGTCCATTAATTCTGGGTTTGACATGGTACGTCAGGCATAGATCGCCTCTGAATAGGCGGTAAGCAACTGAGTAGAGCTGGAGTTTCTTTAGTCGAGCTGCATAGGACGTCTGTTTGTAGCCCATGATCCTCTTGGTGAGGTACCTTTGGGGTCTCTCCAGTTGCTGCAGGTGTCGGGTAAGGTACATCCCAAAAGAGTCATTGTATTCAATTATGGGCCTGATGAGTAGAGGGGCACAATGACCTCTATGATCTAGATGCAAACCCTTTCATGATAAGGTGGGCTATATAGAAGGTCTTTCTAACCACTTTGGCAATGTGATTATCAAAGGAGAGATTACTATCTACGTTGGTCCCCAAATCTCTAATTACTTCTTCCGTACTTAATAGATTACCACCTATGTGGTAATTTGTGGGCACCTTGTTTTTCCCAAAGGGGATGACTATGCACTTTTTAGCATTTAGCTTGAGGCCATGGCTCTGGCACCAGGCATCCATCTCTGTGAGACCCTTTTGGAGGATGCTTGTGTCAGCTGGAGATTCGATGATGGCCCCCAGTTTGCAGTCATATGCGAACTTTGTCAGCCATAATCCCTCTGTGTTAGCCTGAACCTCAGAGAAGTATATACCGAACAAGAGAGGTCCCAGAACTGAGCCCTGTGGGACGCCACTTGTAACTGGTTTGGATTCGGACATGGCACCTGCGATTCTGACCATGTGGGTTATATCCCTGAGCCAGTTTGCAACCCATCTTGTGATATAGGGGTTGATATTTAAGCTGGTAAGCTTATTTATGATGCCCAAGTGGGGTATTGTGTCGAAGGCTTTTGCGAAGTCCAGGTAGGCTGTGTGGACTACCTTGCCCTCATCTATGGCTTTGGTAACTGTTTCAAAGAAATCAACTAGGTTTAAGAGGCAGGATCTGCCCTTAACAAAGCCAAATTGGGTAGAGTCCAGTGTCTGGAGGCTCCCAATGTCTTTGTTTATGAGTTCCATGATAATACGCTCCATAGTTTTACAGACCAGACTAGTCAGGCTTATGGGGCGATAGTTCCCGGGGTCCGTTGTGGCACCACCTTTGTGGAGTGGGACCACTGTAGCTGTACACCATTCTTTGGGTACATATCCTGTAGTAAGGCTAAGTCTGAGCAGTGACTTATGGGAGTATAGGCTTGATTGCCTCAACTAACCTAGTTTTTCATTCAGTAAACCCTGTGAAAAATATACAGTAGAGAGTCGATTATCAAAATAATTGGGACCTAGGGTAGTTTGGATAATTTTATTTATTAAACATTTGTTTGCCAGCAAAGCTCGACTTGGAACAAAGCCAATTTTCAGCAGAGACCCAGGGAGTAATGCTCCAGATACATGTCTTTGTAATGTGGGAGGAAACTGGAGCACCTGGAGGAAATCCACACGAATGCAGGGAGGACATGCAGAGTCCACACAGAAGGCACTTCAGCCAAGATTCAAACCAGGGAGCCTCTTGCTGTGAGGCAACAATGCTAACGCTGCACCACTACTCCGTCCAAATTGAACCAGATAAAAAACCTTTAAAAATGTTTTTGATGAACATTAAACAAGAAAAATAGAACAGATTTACTGTAAGTACAAAATGATACAGTATATTATTGTAGTACAAGCTCAAAAAACATGCACAAGTGAATATGTATAATGTTTACATATTCATACTTTATGATTTTTCCTACATGAAAACTTTGGAAGGCTGCGTTCAGACAATTGATGTTTTTTATAATCAGCATTCAGATAATCAATTCTCTAATGTAGTCTTCTTGGGGTAGTACAGGATTCTAGTACAAATAAAGCTTACCTGCCACTGGCAAAGGTAGAATCCCTAAATAGCTTCTTCTATGACATGTCAGAAAAGACAGTACTTATGGTCAGACAGTTCCTAATCATATTAGATTGCTTGGCATCCACCATTCTAAATTGTTCCCATGCCAAGACTGCACATGAGGAAACTATAGCATTTTCTAAAAAAGTTAATTGGGGCCAGCAGTCTGAGTTCCTGCAGGGCATCAGTACCAGTACTATCTGTGATAATGGATCCAACAACTACAAAAGAATGAGGGTGTACCCTTCATATAGCATACCCCCAATCAGTCCCTGACCATGGATGCGTAGGAAATAGCCTGGGGTACTAACTCCTTGGACCTCAAAGTACAAGGTGCCTGAAGTCCAATGGAGGTGAAATTAGATATAAAAATGAAAGAAACAGGTGTTATTTAATCCATCAAAGACTATAAGAGAATCTGGAAATCTAGGACAGAAACGGGTGTTATTTAATCCATCAAAGACTATAAGAGAATCTGGAAATCTAGGACACTTAATGTCATTAAAGACAATACCACAGTTATGTGGTAAACAAACAAATGTGGAGGTGCTCTTTCACATACACACACACACACACACACACACACACACACACACACACACACACACACACACACACACACACACACACACACACACAAAAATGCAGGGTCTTTGTGCCACTGTTATGTATCAGTGATGCCACATTTTAAGTTCATTGTTAAGTATATGAATTGCAAGCCTGCCACTGCACTTCTGTTCAGGCTTCACATGTTTTCCACAAACATCACTGTTTTGCACAATGGCTGCTTGTTTCCTGTTATCTCATCAGACTTACCTACAAGTAGTGCCGTCTCTGCTTACAGATATGCGCACTAATAAATGATAAAATAGTTTGTATTAGTGAATATGCTTTCTGTGAATTTCTAATTCAGTTACCAGTTTCCTAAGTGTACACCTAATTTTTCCCCTTCTCCTACAGTTTTTTTAATTAATATTTCTATGAGTGGGGCAAATTCCTGATTAGGTACATAACAGTTGTTAAGTCTGTTGTGGTGCATTGTTTACTTAAGGTCAGAACATTAACATTTAGCTTTTTATATAGATGTTACTCCTGTATTTATTCCCATCACCTTATAAACAACACTGAAATCTCAGCATACTCTCATGTCTACCAAAGTGTATATCATTTAATCTCATTACGTTTGTCTGTCCAGTACTGAATAGGCCATTTATGTAGGGCCTGGGAAGTGCTAAAAGGATGAAAATTACCGTAGAACTTATCTAAATCAAACTGACTTGAACAATCCTGTTTTCTTATTTTTTGACTTCAATACTAATCAAAAAGGGAATGAAAAAGTAAAATATCCTCACTTGTGTAAAAATGTAAATGCAATTTCAACTTGGTATTCAGGTGATTGTTCCGATCTAGGGGCTAGCCCACTGGCTTATTGGAAGGGCAAGAGAACTATGTAGTTAATAAAAGAATAGATTGCTATCCCCATTACTTAGAAATCCAGAGTGTGATGAGTGAACATAGAACAGAATTTGAATCTACTTGTGTCTTAAGATTTGATCAATACAGCCCAGAGGTACATAAGATCATAGAAAAAAACTGGAGTTGTGTTTTTGGGGCATTGGGATTGACAGAAAAACTGGGAAGCAACCCTAAAATAGTCTATAGGAGGGGACCCAATATCAAGAATTTGTTTGAAAGAAACAAAATCAAGGACAGGATCCCCATGGGAAGGATGAGTAACTGTTATGGATGTAGAGAGTGCAGGCACAGCTATGAAACTAGTAATGTGGTTATTGAAGGTTATAGAAGGACTATTTCAATACAAAGGAAATATAATTGTAATACAAAGGGAGTAGTATATGTGGCCTTGTTCCAGACATGTCCTGCCTTCTATACTGGAAAGACGGAAAACCAGTTAAGGAAGAGAATTTACCAACACGTTTATGCAATTAAGAGGTGGGATGAAGCTAATGATTTATCCCGGCACAGTGTAGGTTGTCAGAAATTTAAGAAGTTTACATTCTATGTGTTGGAAAGGGTGAGAAGGCAGGAGAGAGGGGGTAATTGGCCTAATTTTTTAGAGTACAGGGAGACGCATTGGCAGGTGTTGTTAAACGCCACCAGTCTTCCTGGAATTAATGATAGGATCTTTATCAGTAGTCTCAAGAATTTAAGAGCAGAAAAAATTTGATATATTTTTATTTTTGCTTTTTAAGCTATTATATTTAGGTCATATGAAAACTTTAAATAGGCCTTTTAGCAGACTTTTGAATATATCTTTATTTATATTTGTATACGGTATGTTTCAGTATATTTAAATATGTGTATTAAGAACTTAGTATTAAATATTAAACAAGATTTTATTATGCTGGCTTGCTTCAAAAGAACCTGTGGAAAAATGGGACTATTTTAATTGGAGTATGTAACTTTTGGGATTTGTATAAAAAGAGGAAATGGGTAAGGTTTTTTATCTGATGAAGTTCCGTTTTGTTATGGTGAATAAAGGGAACCAAAGTGCTAATTGCCTTACTCTGCCTGACGTCTTGGATTTTTTGCCTCATTAAGGAATCTTGTGTATTGACTTTCAATTGTGATTTGTTAGAAGATATTAAAAAATATAACAGTCCTTATACATTTGACCACCTGAGATATTCTAATGTACTTTAAAATGTTCGGTGTTATCACTAACAAAAATATTTTTAGATTAGCAATTCATTATCTTTTGAATGAGGATTCTCTAATTGTAAATCAGTAACTTCTTTTAAGCTACTTCCCATTTATTTTACTGTTATGCTTTGAGAGTATGAGTCATGGGCACTTTCCTTAAGGCAAGATGTCTATTGCACTGGAAACTAATTTGCAATGCAATTTAAAACAGCCAAAAACATTTAAATATATATATCTAAAATATACAGAAAAAACAGCTGCAGGCCATCTCAAATGCTTGCATTCTTCAAGACTTGTTCATTTTTACTGACCTGTGATCTCAGATTTTCTTCACCCAGTTTCTTGTTGAGAGGTAAGATGAGTTGCAGGAAACTTCAAAAGAATTATTATGTTCCAGTTATTAAAAAAGTGTCTTGTCTCTTTATGCTTATGTTTTGGTCTGTGTGTTTCTTCTTCATAGGTTCATAGGAGATTACTAGGCTAGCAGACCTAGAGCCCTGCAAACCTAGCCATGTTAATCCCAAGTTGTCTCAATTGTCCCTGGTTACATGGAAGTAATTTGCAGAGCAAGTCTGTGATAAACACTGACTACCCCTGTCCATGAGGGACATGGGTGCCACCTCCGGGGTGAACTTGTGGTCCATTTGTCCGGCTTGCACTTGAATACGGTCAGTAATGAGCTCTGCTTCACGTGAACTGGAAGTTTATTCCAGAGTAGCAGCAATCTCTGGGAGATATAACTGTCTGTCCAGCATGTTCTGTTAATGTCACAGGCTAGGTTAAGATCCCTAGAGCAAGTGGCTTTTGTACCATTTGGCTTGCAGATGTGCAACATGTCCATCAGGGCAGGGTCAGAGACTGCCATGTAGGCCAGGTACAAGTCGCCTCTCAGTAGCCTGTATGATACAGAGCACAGTACAGGGCTTTCAGTCTATGCACGTAAGTCATGGTTTGGAGGCCCTGTATTTTCTTGGTGAGAAATCACTGTGGCCCTCCAGCTACTGCAGGTGTCTCGTGAGGTACATGCAGAAGGGAGCATTGTACTCTATTAATGTTATGATGAAGGTCAAGTACAGTGAAGTTAAAACATCCTTAGACCTGGATTTGATGCCCTTACTAATAAGATACGCAACACAGAAGGCTTTCCTTACCCCTGTGGAAACTTGGTGGTCAAAGTTCAGATTGCTGTCTACCTGTGTTCCCAGGTATCACACCACTTGGTTTGAACTTAGTGAGGTGCTGTCAATATTGTAATTAGCAGGGAATTCCGCCTGGCCAAAGGTGATCATAATGAACTTTTTGGCATTTAGTTTTAGACCATGACTTTGGCACCAGTCATTTGTCTGTTAGCCCCTCCTGTATTATGTTTACATCATTGGGGGACTGAATGATTGCACCCAGTTTGCAATCATCAGTGAACTTGATAAGCCAAAGGCCATCTACTTTAGCCTGGACTTCAGAGAAATAGATTCCAAACAGTAAAGGGCCCAGCAGAGATCCTTGTGGTATGCTACTGGTGACTGGTCTACTGGTGGAGGCGGAGTCACCAACTTTGACAGTATGTGGTCTGTTAGTAAGCCAATTGGCTATCCATCTAGTGAGGTAAGGAGTAATCTCCAGCTGGAAGAGTTTCTCAATGATACTTGAGTGGGGATTTTATCAAAAGCCTTGGCTAGATCGAAATAGGCAGTATGTACTGTCTTATATTCATCCAGGGCTTTGGTGACTTTCTTGAAGAAGTCTAGTAGGTTTAATAAGCATGATCTACACTTAACAAAGCCAAACTGAGTTGGGTCTAGAGTTTGAAGGTCGCCTATGCCCTTGTTGATAAGGTCCATGATGATTCTTTCCATGGCCTTGAGATATGAGGTTGGTCAGACTTATGGGTCTATAGTTCCCAGGGTTGGTTGATGGCGCCCCATTTGAGCAAGGGGATTACTATTGCTGTTCTCCATTCTGCTGGAACAAAGACAGTTCTCAGGCTATGGTTAAAGAGAACTCCAAGTGGGTCCAGTAGGTCCTGTGTTAGATTGCTTAATAAGCAACCCGGGATGTTATCTTGTCCCAGTGAGGCCATGTTTTTGGCTTTGGAGAGTGCAGATATGACCTGATCTGTAGAGATACTAGGCAGAGGACTGCTGTCAGGTATGCTTTGGGGTATGGCTCATAGGGACAAGGGGTGAAGTTTGCACCAAATCTGTCAGCTAGTAGGTTGGCAGTTTCCTCCTGTATAGTATGAGTGATACCATCTACTACCAGTTTGGCACATAGCTGGGCATCCCTTTTAAATTTCAGATGTAGTTAGAAAATGCCTTATGATTATCTTAGCTAGGGATGCTATTTTACCTTTGTAATTAGCTTTAGAGGACTTTACAAGATTTCTTATTTGCTTGTTCAAGCTGTGATTCTTCCTATGCTGAGTCAGTTCCCTCTTGTTCTTAGACATTGGCTTCTTCCTTTTGTTATATAACCTGTTTATACTTGAGGTCCGCTAGGGTGGCTTGTTTTTCCTGTACAGCCTGGTTTTAATCTGGTTAGGTACAGCTGAGTCTTTAAAGTTGCTTAAGTGTTTATACATGGCATTTGTATACACCTCTGCATAGGAGTCATTGTTGTCTGTGATTGTGTGATTGCAGTGGGGGTGTAAAACTTTTCATACTATCATTTAGTAGGCTGTAGTTTGCTTTGGAAGTTTTTTAGTTTTTTTTTTTTTTTTTTTGCTCCTGTGGTAGTGACAGCTTCTGTAGTTACTTTGAATGATATTGATTTATGGTCTGAACATGCCAGGGAGGGCATCACACAGGGGGAGTGCAGAGACCTCCCATGTTGGTGAGTACTATGTCTAGGACATTTGAGCCCCTTGTGGGGGTTCAGACTATCTGTTCCAGAGCATTTGTACAGACAAAGTCCAGGAACCTCTAGGCGAGCATGTTCATGTAGGTCACCCATTTGATGGAAGGATAGTTGAAATCTCCAATGACTAAGGTGCAAACAAACAACAATAGCAACCAAAGTGTCACATAGCTCACAACACCAGTGTGCCACCCAGGAACAGCCTCTAAGGCAAGACAACGTACCTAACGCTTTAGTCATAGGTGATTCTATAGTCAGGCACACTGATGTCCCACTCACCAGGCTGAATAAGGAGAAAATTACAATCAGCTGCCTGTCAGGTGCCAGGATCCGCCACATAACGCATGCACTCAGGTCACTACACAGCAAGTACAAATATGACTCTGTCATTGTCCATGTTGGAGTGAATGACTTGAGACGTACCTCCCTGGACTACATGAAAAGAGACATGGAAGAGCTCTCGGATCACGTGGCCCAGGCAGGTATGACCCTAGCCCTGAGTAGCATCCTGCCTTTGCCCAGAATGATACCACAATATAAGGACAAAATGATTGACTTCAACAATTGGCTAAGCTTCTGGTGTCATTCAAAGGGGATCCAGTTTCTGTCTGCCTGGGACGACATGATCGACAGACCATGATGCTTTGCCAGAGATGGTCTGCACCTGTCGCCCCTGAGATTCAGGTTACTGGCTAAGGCTCTTGCCACCCCATAGTGCCTTTTTTAGGCAAAGTTCAAAGGACAAAACCACCACCGTAACAGGTACAAGCATGTAAATTCTAAAAGTAATGCTACTCAATGCTAGAAGTCTAAACCTCAAAATGCACTCTCTCGAGGCACTCCTAAAAATGGAGAACATCGATATCTGTGCAGTAACTGAGACCTGGTTCAAGGCTCCAGAGAGCACCCCTGCAATACCAGGCTACAACTCTTACCACAATTTTCGGCCACCAAACCAGGACCGAAACACTAAAGGTGGAGGAGTGTCCATATTCACCAAGGATATTCCCACTACCAGGCTTTTTGCCCAACACAATATATCTGAAATTCTCCAGGTGCAACTAACACTAGGTAAGACTGCAATTCAAATTGTAGCTTTCTACAGATCCCCACCATGCCCCAAGATTCTCACTACACCTTTCTAAACATACCGGAAAATATTAAGATACAACCAAACACCCTAATACTGGGTGATTTCAACTACCCTGCCATTAACTGTGAAAACTACTCATGTACCAACACCTTTGCCCAACGGTTCTTGGAATTCATAAATTCCAATGCCCTGGATCAGCTAATCCATAGTCCTACCAGGGGCTCCAGTATCCAAGACCTGGTCATTACCAACATGGGAAATCAATGCTCCACATTTATCGTCACCCCCCTCGTTGGTCAGGTCTGACCATAAGCTAATCACCCTTAACATCCACATCCCACCTCCATGCCCCAGTAAGGAAACCTCCATATAAAACTTCTCCAAAGCCAACTTCATGCTACTCAAATCAGAAGCAACAAACTTCATCACACCCATGCAGACGGGAACTGAAAGTTTGACTGCTGAATCCTACCCTAAGGCACTGTACGAGCACATCCACTCAGACATGAATCCTGCCATCTCAAATAGAGCCAAAATGCTCTCCTCCAAAAAAAGGAAGCCAATCTGGTAGTACCCTGCCATAAACAAACTTTACAACAAAAGGAAGAAACTATTGCAGAAAAGAGGAAAATCCCAGGATGCAAAAAACTCCCTTACCGGCCTCAGTAAGAAGCTGAGATCTCTCATAAAATCCTCCAAATCTAGTTATGAAAATAAAATTGCCAAAGATTCCAAAGACAATCACAAGGCATTCTATAACTATGTCAAGAATCTAAATGGCAATGCTCAGATCTGCTCTGAGCTACAACAGAATGGCATTAAATATACTGATCCCAAGGTTATTGCCAATATCCTGGCAGATCAATTCAGTGCTAACTTCACCCCCCCTCACCCCCTAAATGGCCCATATCAGTACCAGAAGATTGACGAATTCTGGTAATAATGGCCACACAGGTAAAAAATGCACTTTCCAAAGCTAAGAATACAGCATCCATGGGACCAGATGACATCCCGGGCTGTGTATTACATGAACTACAAAATGAACTGGCACCTCACCTAAGTGTCATGTTTAATCATAACCTCACCTCAGGCTTCGTGCCCACTGAGTGGTATACAGCTACAGTTATCCCACTCCACAAGGGGGGATCCACCTTGGATCCTGGAAACTACCACCCCATCAATCTGACAAGCCTGATCTGCAAGGTCATGGAACGTATTATCATGGAACTTATAAACAAAGAAATTGGCAACCTTCAAACACTGGACCCCACCCAGTTTGGGTTTGTGAAGGGCCAATCTTGTCTTCTGAACCTGATTGACTTCTTTGAATCAGTCTCCAGAGCCATGGATGAGGGTAAGGCAGTCCACACAGCCTATTTGGACCTTGCTAAGGCCTTTGACACCATCCCCCCTCTGGAATCATAGATAGACTTACTAAGCTGGGAATTAATCCATACATCACTCAATCGGTTGCCAATTGGCTTACTGACAGAACCCACACTGTAAAAGTAGCCAATTCCAAATCCAGCTCCAGACAAGTGACAAATGGAATACCTCAGGGTTCAGTCCTGGGACCGCTTTTGTGTAGCATCTACTTCTCTGAAGTACAGGTCAACACTAAGGGACTCTGGCTAACAAAGTTCACAGATGACTACAAACTGGGAGCCATTACTGAATCCCCAAATGATGTGGATACTCTACAAAAGGGCTATACAGAAACAGATGCTTGGTGCCAGAGCCATGGGCTCAAGCTCAGTGCCAAGAAATATATAGTTATCCCCTTTGGGAAAACACATGTACCCGTGAATTACCACATAGGTGGCAGTAGACTAAACACTGAAAGTGTGATAAGAGACTTAGGGACACAGGTGGACAGTGGTCTCACCTTCGATAACCACATCGCCACAGCAGTCAGGAAATCCTTCTATGTGGCACACCTCATCACTAAGGGCTTTTCATCCAGAAAAAGAAGGTCATTGCCCCACTGTACTCATCACTCATTAGACCCATTATCGAATACAACACCCCGTTTGGTATGTACCTCTCAAGACATCTACAACAACTGGAAAGGCCACAGAAATAGCTCACTAAAAGAATCACAGGCCTAAAGCAGATGCCCTACACTGCCTTAAAAAACTCCAGCTATACTCTGTCGCATATCTTCTACTCAGAGGTGATCTCTGCTTAACATGCAAGGCCATGTCAAACCCAGAGCTGTTGGACATGCTACACTTAAAGAAATCCCAATCCCTCAGAGCCACATGCTCCAGGGATCTAAACTTTGTCATCACAATAAACAAAATATGCTGGAGGGATGGGTTCCTGACCCAGAGACTCCCCAGACTCTGGAACAGACTGCCCTACATGTCAAGCAGAGCGCCTCTGTGATGATTGGGGAGAGATGGGAGAAGGCTGCCAGCCTAGTCAAATAGAATTTGATATATAATTCTGGCATTTGTAAATAAGTATAAAATACAGGCATGTTTTCTTGATAATAAATGTAAAATACAGGCATGTTTCCTAGAGTGTAAAGGATACTGTGAAATGTGGAACTGCAAAATATGTGACAACATTGCACTCTACTGGCCCAGTGAAGCAGGTTGTGACCCTTTCATGTTAGAATTCGGCTCCAGTGTGGCTGGATGAAGGTTTCATGCCCATTGTTTTAAGGCTAAAGTTTATGACCAGAATTCAGATGTGGAATTTGCTTTATTGCTCTAGTTTCTGTTAGAATATACATGTGAAATGTCTTCTATTGTTGTAAGTTTCTGTTCAGGTGTTTGATTGCTAAATAATGCAGTTTGTGGCATGAGAACTCAGACCAGGTGTTAAGATGATGCAATATGAATACTGGGAAAACCTAAGTGTCAAAAATGATGTAATTTGGGAGGGCCTTAGAGACATTTTTGTTAGTAATGTTTAAATACTATTTCTCACAAGAGACTGGGGGCATTTTGACTTTGGACATCCAGCTTATCAGCACTCTGCCTTATGCTCAAATGTAAGTTTTACCACTGTGATGTCTTGTAGGAATAGTTAAAGCTAGTAAAGATTAATTAGGTTTTTTTTTTAAATCAGACCTGTCCTACTGTATTATTTTAAGTTTCTGTGTTATCTCTGAACTCTTAGATATCTCTGTGGTGTAGTAGTTTTGTCTTGTGTTTTAATTATTTATTATTAAATATTTTTAAAACCTTCTAGCTCTGACTGGTTTGTGTTGAGATGGGCTCTAGAGTACATTGCATATTTATAGAGGTTATTGTAATAGGCCACTCTAAGGTAAGCCTTGACTGTTAGTCATACTACCATTGGATTATAATATTGCACAGTAATTATTGGGCACCCATTTAAGGGCCTTTTAGTAGCTGATATTATTAGTTGGCTGGTGGCAGTAATTACTACCGTATAGTCTGGGTAAAGGGGCACAGCTGGAGAATCTGTCAGCCTTTCCCAGGAGTGTCTGTGAAGTTGTATAAATACTTATCTCAAAGTGTGTGTGTATTGTGTCAGCTACTTGGCAGGGACACGAAGCACTGGTTGGACAGAGAGGGTACTGGAGGTTTTAGCTTGCCTAGCTAGGCTGAGACATGGACCCTATAGCTGTGCCAGTGGGGAGTCTTACTTGGGACCTGGTGAGCAAGGGAGCAACCAGCCTCAGACTGACTGTGATCTCTGTGTGCACTTAAGGGAAATTGTACTTTACTGTGTGTATTAGTTATCCTTTCCTCTCTTCTAGGAGACAACCTCCCCGGTGTTAGTGTTGAGGGCTGAGGTTCCTTGATTGCTGGGCCAGGGCACGGTCATCACAAGTGGTGGCAGTGGTGGGATCTACTTCACATACTAATTGGCTTGTAGTGGTGTGGGTACAGAGAATTCTTGTAGCTTATGTACAGTGATCTCTGAATGTGTTTTGTACTCTAAAACAGCCACGCAGTGTATACTCAGAGTTCAGATCACAATTGTTTTATTTCTTTTGTTAGTTTAGTGTTAGTCAGGGTGAGCAGGCAGCATGTCAGCAGAAGAGTATGGAAAGCTGACAAGGAGCCAGCTGGTGGAGATGTGCCAGGCTAGGGGACTGGTGCATGGAAACCTGACTAAAGCAGACCTGATTGCAGCCTTGGTTACAGCTGCATCAGAAAACAGCAGCCTGAAGGACAATCAGACTGATGATGGAGATACAATATCCTCAGAGAATGGGACAGCTCAACCTTTCTGCAGTGGACTTAAAAATCCAGCTGGAGCTAAAAAGACTTGAGTTGGAGGCCAGGTGTATGGAACTAGAAGCAACTGAGAAAATGAGGAGTCTACAAGCTGAGGAAAATGAACAGCAGAGGAGGCATGAGAGGGAAATGCTGACTCTTTGCCAGAGTCATGGAGGTAATGGGGAAGGGAATAACCGGACCCCAAAAGCACAAAAGGTCAGTAAATTTCTTCCACAGTTTAAAGAGGGGGATAATTTTTATAGCTTCATTCATATGTTTGAGTGGGTATGTCAACAGTATGAAATTGACCAAGAGCTCTGGTAATGGTTCCTGACCCCCTTACTCCATGGTAAAGCTGTAACGTCTTTAGCAAAAATGCATGACACTGACTGTTTTGATTATACTGCTGTAAAAAGACATTTATTAGAATGCTTTAAGCTAACACCTGGAATGTATAGGAAAAAGTTTTGTGAGCATAGACGCAAGGCAGACGAAAATGTATGTGAATATGTTGCTGAACTGAGCGCTTATTTTCATGGCTGGGTGAGTGGATGTCAGGTGACCATTTTTGAAGGGCTGGCAGACCTTTCCTTTTGGTAAGGGAACAAGCCCTTAGCACTTTGCCTGAGGAGATGAGGATCTGGTTAGCTGATAAATAGTGTACTACTTCAGAGGAGGTGGGGAAGAAGGGAGACCTATACCTAGCAAGCAAGGCAGCCCTGCACAGGAAACAGACCCCCCCCCAGTACTGTTCATGGGTCTAAAGGAACCCATGGTGGGCAGCACAGACTGCCCCAACAGAATCCGCCAGTAGCAGGGGAATTCACTAGTCCAGGTACATGTCCACGACCTAGGGTGAAATTTTTGAATGCAACCAGTGGGACCATGTGACATACAGGTGTCCACAGAGGCAAGGTGGGGAACCAAAGATGAGGGAGCCAGTAAGTGGGAAAGACAAAATGCCAACAGTGGGTTGCCTTGAGACAAAAGGGGTATGGAACTACCATCCTGTAGATGTTCTGAGAGGGAAGGATTTGGATGAGGCAGTACTATGTACTTATGCAGTTACATGCAGTAAGGCTAGGAGACAAGCAGGTGGGTCTGGTAGCCTGGGGGAGACCCAGATAGAATGCATACTTGCAGCCAGGATTGCTGAGGTGGTTACTTCAGGGAGTGAGCTACGCTGAAGTAGTGAGACTGAATGTGAGCCACAGCTGCTTGTGGGTATTGATGTTCCCTTGGACAGGGTAACTGCAATGTTAGAGGTGAGTAGTAGTACCCAGGCTGACAGTGAGGCACCACTGACAGAGGATGCCAGACGTCCTGTGGAAGGGGAGCTGGGAAGGGTTTCAAGGAGAGACCTGAGACAGGCTCAGCTCTCAGACCCTACATTGCAAGGCCTGAGGCAGGTAGCTAGGGAGGCACCTGATTCTCAAGGGAAGGGGGAAATCTGTATACTGGAACAAAGGGTTACTGCACAGAGAGTGGACCCCTGAGGGAGGGCTAGAAGGTGAGAGAGTACAGCAGTTGGTAGTGCCTAGAGCTTACCGTCTGGCACTTCTAGACATAGCCCATGATGTTCCCTTTGCAGGTCATGTGTGCATAAAAAGGACAAAGAGGTGTATTATGCAAAACTTCTATTGGCCTGGAATTTCCAGAGATGTAACAGGGTACTGCAGGACCTGTGAGCAGTGCCAAAAGGTAGGCAAGGCAGGAGAGAAGGTGATCGCTCCTTTGATGCCTTTGCCTGTGATTGAGGAGCCATTTCAGAGGGTAGCGATGGATATTGTGGGTCCTCTGAGTACCCCAAGTTCCACAGGGAAACAGTATATCATAGTGATTGTAGATTATGCTACAAGATACCCTGAGGCAGTAGCTTTGTCCTCCATTGAGGCAGAGAAGGTGGCAAATGCTTTGCTACAGATTTTCAGCAGGGTAGGTTTCCCAAAGGTAATACTGTCTGACAGAGGTGCCAATTTTATGTCAGACCTGCTGGCTTGTCTGTGGAAGTCCTGTGGGGTGAAGCGCATGAAGACCACCCCCTACCTTCCCCAGACTAATGGTCTTGTTGAGAGGTTAAATTCTACAATTAAGGCCATGCTACAGGCATTTGCATATCAGTTTAAGAGGGAGTGGGACAAATATTTTCCCCATCTGTAGTTTGCTTACAGAGAGGTTCCCCAGGAATCCACAGGGTTTCACCCTTTGAGTTGCTGTATGGGCATAGGGTGAGGGGACCTCTAGATTTAATTCAAGATGAGTGGGAAGGTGAGTGTGAGTCTCACGAAAAGTCTGTTACAACATACATTTTAAACCTCAGGACAAGGCTCAGGGAACTCATGGGCTTGGCCCAGTAGAACCTGGCAGAAGCTCAACAACAGAAAAAGGTGTGGTATGACAGGAATGCTCAAGCTAGAGAGTATGCTGTAGGGCAGCAGATGATGGTTCTCATTCCTGTCAGACACAAAAAGTTGCAAGCAGCTTGGGAGGGACCCTACAAGGTGGTAAGAAAGGAAAGTGATGTTAACCACATGGTGGAAGTGCTAGGCAGATGGCAAGGGCACATATTGTACCATGTTAACATGATGAAACCTTACCATAATAGGGTGGCCCTTGTGCTGAGCATTTGCAGTGGATTGCAGGAGAAGTCTGAGGGAGATCTGGGGACTGATCTCCTCAGTGAGGCTTGGGCTGACATCTCAGTGGAAGGGGTAGCAATGTCCCAGCAGCTATCTCCTACCCAGGTTTGAGAAATCCGAGCAGTGTTGCAGGAGTTTGGGGGCATGTTCCCCAGAAAACCAGGGAGCACCCACCTGGTGCAGCACCCGGTGGATACAGGACCCCAAAGACCTATCAGGAAGGCCCCTTATAGGGTGCCTGAGGGAGTCAAACAGACTCTGAGGGAGGAGGTACAGGAGATGTTGGAACTTGGGGTGATGCAAGAGTCCAGCAGTCTCTGGGCCTCACCAATAGTGTTGGTGCCAAAGAAGGATGGCAGCAACATGTTCTGTGTGGATTACAGGAAATTAAATAGTTACACAGAGTTGGATGCTTACCCCATGCCTAGGACAGATGAGACCCTAGAGCAGCTGGGTGGGGCTAAGTATCTTACAACCATTGATCTTACCAAGGGTTACTGGCAGGTGCCCTTGACTCCCATTGCTAGAGTGAAGTCAGCCTTTGTGACTCCTTTTGGCTTGTATGAGTTCACAAAGATGCCCTTTGGGAGGAAGAATGCCCCAGTGACTTTCCAGAGGCTGGTGGATCATATCTTAGCAAGAGCAGGAGAGTTAGCAATATCATCCATGTAAGCAAGAGCAATCTACAGCCATTCCTGGTAAGAGCACCTTCAGCATGTCAGGGAGATGCTGGGCAGACTACAGAAGACAGGGTTAACCATTAAGCTGAGCAAAGGTCAGGTGGGTGTGGCAGAGGTCTCCTACCTAGGACGTAGAGTGGGGCATGGTAGGATAAGGCCAGAACCTGCCAAAGTGGAAGCCATTCAGGCATGGCCTGCACCTTTTCCAAAAAGCATGTGAGGGTATTCTTAGGGACAGCAGGGTACCACAGAGATTTCATTCCCAATTATAGTACCATAGCTGTTCCCCTCATAGACCTGACAAGAAAGAATATGCCATATAAGGTAGTGTGCACCTCAGCATGTGAGTAGACATTTCAGAAGCTTAAGGAAGCTTTGGGAGGACCCCCTGTGTTAGCCAGTCCAGACTACAGCAAAGACTTTGTTGTGCAGGTGGATGCTTCAAACTATGGGGTGGGGGGCTGTACTTAGCCAGATTTCTTCAGAGGGAGAGGAGCACCCAGTGGTTTATCTCAGTCATAGGCTCCAACCCAGGGAGGAATGCTATGCAGCGGTAGAAAAGGAATGTCTAGCCATAATGTGGGCACTACAAAAACTTCAGCCTTATCTGTATGGATGCAAATTCACTGTGATGACAGATCACAACCCTCTAACATGGTTAAACAGAGCCAGTCAGCAAAATGCCAAGTTGCTAAGATGGAGTCTGGGGTTGCAAGCATATGATATGTCAGTGCAGCACCACAGTGGGAGTAGCAATGCCAATGCAGATGGGCTCTCAAGACAGGGAATGGGGTGAGGAGCACCCAGATAGACCTGACACTCTCAAGCAATGTTTCTCAAGGGGCACTTGAAAAACTTGCTTGAGTTTCCTGGGGGGGAAGAGATGTGACTATTGGTGAGAGATGGGCGAAGGCTGCCAGCCTAGTCAAATAGAATTTTATATATAATTCTGGCATTTGTAAATAAATGTAAAATACAGGCATGTTTTCTTGATAATAAATGTAAAATACAGGCATGTTTCTTGAGTGTGAAGGATACTATGAAATGTGGAACTGCAAAATATGTGACAGCATTGCACTCTACTGGCCCAGTGAAGCATGTTGTGACCCTTTCATGTTAGAATTTGGCTCCAGTGAGGCTGGATGAAGGTTTCATGCCCATTGTTTTAAGGCTAAAGTTTATGACCAGAATTCAGATGTGGAATGTGCTTTATTGCTCTAGTTTCTGTTAGAATATACATGTGAAATGTCTTCTATTGTTGTAAGTTTCTGTGCAGGTGTTAGATTGCTAAATAATGCAGTTTGTGGCCTGAGAACTCAGACCAGGTGTTAAGATGATGCAATATGAATACTGGGAAAACCTAAGTGTCAAAAATTATGTAATTTGGAAGGGCCTTAGAGACATGTTTGTTAGTAATGTTTAAATACTATTTCTCACAAGAGACTGGGGGCATTTTGAATTTGGACATCCAACTTATCAGCACTCTGCCTTATGATCACATGCAAGTTTTAGCACTGTGATTTATTGTAGGAATAGTTAAAGCCAGTAAAGATTAATTAGGTATTTTTCTTTGAAATCAGACCTATCCTACTGCATTATTTTAAGTTTCTGTGTGATCTGTGAACTCTTAGATATCTCTGTGGTGTAGTACTTTTATCTTATGTTTTAATTATTTATTATTAAATATTTTTAAAACCTTCTACCTGTGGCTTGTTTCTGTAGAGATAAGTGTGACGAATGGGGAGAGATGGGCGAAGGCTGCCAGCCTAGTTAAATAGAATTTAATATATAATTCTATCAACTGTATAAATAAATGTAAAATACAGGCTTGTGTTTTTAAATGTAGGAAAACACTGTGAAATGTGGAACTGCAAAATATATGACAACATTGCACTCTACTGGCCCAGTGAAGCATGTTGTATCGTTTCATGTTAGAATTTTGTCAGCATATACATGTGAAATGTCTTGTATCATTGTACGTTTCTGGGGAGGTGTTAGATTGATAATTAATGCAGTTTGTGGCCTGAGAACTCAGACCAGCTGTTAAGATGATGCAGTATGAATACTGGGAAAACCTAAGTGTCAAAAATGATGTCATTTTGGGAGGGCCTGAGAGACATGTTTGTTAGTAATGTTTAAATACTATTTCTCACAAGAGACCTGAAGCATTTTGATCTGGACATCTAAATTATCAGCACTCTGCTTATGCTCACATGTAAGTTTTTAGCACTGTGATATCTTGTAGGAATAGTTAAAGCTAGTAAAGATTAATTAGGTATTTTTCTTTGAAACCAGATCTGTCCTACTGTATTATTTTAAATTTCTGTGTGATCTATGAACTCTTAGATATCTCTGTGGTGTAGTAGTTTTGTCTTGTGTTTTAATTATTTATTATTAAATATTTTTAAAACCTTCTTCCTGTGGCTGGTTTGTGTAGAGATCAAGTATGCTTTAGAGTACATTATATATTTATAGAGTTTACTGTATAAGCCCTTCCAATAAGCCTTAGACTGTATAGTCACATTACCATTGGATATTAATATTGCACAGTAATAATTGGACACCCTTTTATGGGCCTTTTAGTAGCTGATATTATTAACTGGGTGGTGGCAGTAATTACTACCGTATAGTCTGGGTAAAGGGGCAAAGCTGGAGAATCTGTGTCAGCCTTTCCCAGGAGTGTCTGTGAAGTTGTATAAATACTTATCTCAAAGTGTGTGTGTGTTGTGTCAGCTACTTGGGCAGGGACACAAAGCACTGGTTGGACAGAGAGGGTACTGGAGGTCCAAGCTTGCCCAGTTAGGCTGAGACCTGGACCCTATAGCTGTGCCAGTAGGGAGCCTTATTGGGGACCTGGTGAGCAAGGAAGCAGCCAGCCTCAGACTGACTGTGATCTCTGTGTGCACTTAAGGGAAATTGTACTTTACTGTGTGTATTAATTATTCTTTCCTCTTCTAGGAGATGATCTGCCTGTTGTTAGTGGTGAGGATTGAGGCTCCTTGATTGCTGGGCCAGGGCACGGTCATTACAATAAGCTCTAGAATACATTGCATATTTATAGTCTACTGTAATAGGCCACTCTAAGGTAAGCATTGACTGTTAATCATACTACCATTGGATTATAATATTGGACACCCTTTTAAGGGCCTTTATTTAGCTGATATTATTAGTTGGGTGGTGGCAGTAATTACTACCATATAGTCTGGGTAAAGGGGCACAGCTGGAGAATCTGTGTCAGCCTTTTCCAGGAGTGTCTGTGAAGTTGTATAAATACTTGTCTCAAAGTGTGTGTGTGTTGTGTCAGCTACTTGGCAGGGACATGAAGGACAGGTTGGACAGCGAGGGTACTGGAGGTTTTAGCTTGCCCAGCTAGGTTGGGACCTGGACCCTATAGCTATGCCAGTGGGGAGTCTTATTGGGGACCTGGTGAGCAAGGGAGCAACCAGCCCCAGACTGACTGTGATCTCTGTGTGCACTTAAGGGAAGTTGTACTTTACTGTGTGTATTAGTTATCCTTTCCTCTCTTCTAGGAGCCAATCTGCCTGGTGTTAGTGTTGAGGATTGAGGCTCCTTGATTGCTGGGCCAGGGCACGGTCGTCACAGCCTCTTTGGCCCTCTTCAAAAGGAACCTTGACAATTGGATGGTAGAAAGGAAATTCACCCCGTGGTCATGTCAGTTGCCCTGCTAGACAGGGGTCCAGGGAAGTAAATAGTGTGGGAAGAAATAGCCAGAGAATTGTTATGGCTAGGCTTGTATAGGCCCTAGGGTCAATAGCCTAGTACCAACCTATGAACCTATGTTGTGCTGTATGGTGGGTGATTCCAGTAAGTCCAGGCTGGTGGTGTGCTTTTCTTGGTTCACGGTGGGGGACCTATAGCTAGCAATACTGTGGTAGGGTATTTTGCCTATAGTTAATTGGACATGGAATAGTTTGTGACAGTCATACTGTTTGACCAATCTCAAGGTGTACTTGGCTTTAATGAAGATGGATACATCTACACCCTTTGTTCTTTCATACTCATTTTAAGGTTTGAACATGTGGAAGACATTGTAGCCCTGCATGGCCAGGGTGCTTTCTGCACCTTTGAACCATGTCTCAGTAACTACAAAGATGTCAGCATCTTCCAAGGTGAAGAGTACTTTCAGGGAGTATAGTTTCATGTTTTGACTCCTACCATTAAGCAGCAGAACCTTGGGTTTGTCTTGGATGGATTTTGTTCCGTCAGAAATGTTGTTGTTTTGATGTATCCTTAAAAAGGTACTATGGGGCAGGCAAACACCTTTGCCAGTATCTGAAGGCCTAGAACAGACAAGTGCAGACCATCTCTGGCAAAGCAGCAGTATCCCTCTGGACTGACACCACAAACTAAGCCAATTGTTGAAGTTGATCATTTTTTGTTTATATTTCGGCATCATCCTGGTTGAAGGTAAATGCTGCTTAGGGCTAGGGTCATACCTGCCTGGGACATGTACTCTGAGAGCTCAGTCATGTCTCTCTTCATGTAATCTAGAGAGATACACCTCATGTCATTCACCCCAACATGGACTATAACAGAGTCATAATAGCACATGTTGTTGAGTGACTTGAGTGCATGTGTAATTTGACAAATCCTGGTATCTGACAGGCATCTGACTGTGACCTTCTCCTTGTCCAGTCTGGTGAGGGGGACATCTCTGTGTCTCACTATGGAATTGCCTATAACCAAGACATTAGATTTTGAGGTGTTTTGCCTTGGGAGCTTATTTGCTGAGACACTGGTGTATGTGTTATTTTGCATAGTGTTTTCTATTTGCATAGCAATGTGTGCAAGTGGTTTACATTTGGGAGGTCTCTGATCTTTGTGTAGGCTTCTAGCGAATACTTCTGCATATGTTCATAGGTGTTTAGTAGGTTAATGGCCACAAGGGCCTTTTTAAGCCTAACCATGCATCCCACATCTCTGACAAGTTCTGATACCTATGATAAGTGTAAGCATGGGCCTGGGAGATGAGCCATTTAAAGGTTATCGCTGTCCATTAGAGACATAGGTGCCAAACCAGGGAAGAATTTCTGGTTTCCCATCCAATTGTCCAAGTTGCGCTTGAATTGGGTTATGGAGGAACACTGCTTCACATGGATGGGGAGCCTGTTCCATAGACGGTGTAGTCTCTGGGATACATACCTATCTCACCAACAGGTCCTATTTATATCACAGGCAAGGTTTAAGTCTTTAGAATGGGTAATTCTGGTGCTGTTTGTTATGTGGATATGCAGGAGGTCCATCAGAATAGGGTCTGACAATGCCCTGCATGCCAGGCATAGATGTCCCATCAAAAGCCTGTAAGAGACAGACTACAGAGATAGGGCGTTGAGGCGGTCTGCTTAGGACATATTACTTACATCCTGTATTCTTCTTGTGAGGAACCTCTGTGGACATTCCAGTTGTTGGATATGCCTGGTTAGGTACATACCAAAGGGGGCATTGTACTCAATGATAGGTCTGATGAATGCCAAATACAGTGAAACAATGACTTCCTTGGACTTTGATGCCGTACCTTTGTTTATAAGTTGCACAACATAGAATGATTTCCTCACTGCTGTAGACACTTGATGATCAAAGGCTAGATTACTATCTGTGTGTGTCCCTAAGTCCCAACTACTGAGTCATTTGTAAGGGGTGCATTGTCAATATGATAGTTACTAGGGATGGATGACTACCCAAAGGATACTGTTATCTTGGCATTTAGTTTTTGTCCATGGCTCTGACACCAGTTGTTTGTCTGTTTCAGCCCCTCCTGGAGAACATATTTGTCAGTGTGAGATTCAATGACAGCTCCTAATTTGCAATCATTTGCAAATTTAGTCATCCAGAGACCACTGACATTGACCTTGACTTCTAAGAAGTAAATGCCAAAAAGGAGCAGTCCAAGGACTGATCCCTGAGGTACTCCACTTGTGACTGGCCTCTTTGTAGAGGTGAACTCCCCAATTCTAACTTCCTGGAAACCTGTGTGTGAGCTAGTTGGCTATCCACCAGGTCACATATGGGTTTGTACCTAACCTCTTGAGTTTGTCAACAATACCCAAGTGGGTATTTGTAAGCTGCTGAGCCCCCCAAGCCTTTCTGTGTTGGAGAGAAGCCTTCTAGCTTATCAGTGGGAGTGGTAAGCACTAGGTAGCCTATCTACTACAGGAGGAGAGGTTTCTGGCCCAGAAATTATAGTTTATTGGCCGTTTGGGAAGCTATTCCATCTCCTTCAACCTTCTGATTCAAAAGCCTGTGTTTGTGCTTGTTTCCTGCCTTTCCTGTTACTAGTCTAGTCCAGGTACAGATTTGCTGTATCCAGGACTCTTTGTAAGCTTCTGAGCCCCCCCCCCACCCCAAGCCTTTCTGTGTTGAGGAAAGCCTTCTAGCTTAACAGTGGGAGTGGTAAGCAACAGGTAGCCTATCTACCATGGGAGGAGTGGGTTTTGGCCCAAAAATTGTAGTTTATTAGCCGTTTAGGCAATTTTCCATCTCTTTAAACTGCTGGCTTAAAAGCCTGCATTTGCGCTTGTTCCCCAGCTTTCCTGTAACTAGTCTAGTCCAGGTACAGCTTTGCCGTATCCAGGACTCTTTGTAAGCTTCTGAGCCCCCCCCCCAAGCCTTTCTGTGTTGGAGGGAAGCTTTCTAGCTTATCAGTGGGAGTGGTAAGTACTAGGTAGCCTATCTACCACAAGAGGAGTGGTTCCTGGCACAGAAATTGTAGCTACTGGCCATTTGGGTATTTTTTTCCCATCTCTTTCAACCTTCTGGTTTAAAAGCCGCACTTGTTTCCCACCTTACCTGTTACTAGCCTAGTTCAGAAACAGAGTTGCTGTATCCAGGACTGTTGGTAAGCTTCTGAGCCCAGCAAGCCTTTCTGTGTTGGAAGGAAGCCTTCTAGCTTATCAGTGGGATTGGTAAGCACTAGGTAGCCTATCTACCACAAGAGGAGTGGTTCTGGCCCAGAAATTGTAGTTTATTGGCCGTATGGGCAGTTTTTTCCATCTCTCTCAGCTTTCTGGTTTTAAAGGCCATGTTTGCACTTGATCCCCACCTTTCCCATAACTAGTCTAGTCCAGGTACAGATTTGCTGTATCCAGGTCTGTTTGTAAGCTCCTGAGCTCTCCAAGCCTTTCTGTGTTGGAGGGAAGCCTTCTAGCTTATCAGTGGGAGTGGTAAGCACTAGGTAGCCTATCTACCATAGGAGGAGAGGTTTCTGGCCCAAAAATTATAGTTTATTGGCCGTTTGGGAAGCTCTTCCATCTCTTTCAACCTTCCGATTCAAAAGCCTGTGTTTGTGCTTGTTTCCTGCCTTTCCTGTTACTAGTCTAGTCCAGGTACAGATTTGCTATATCCAGGACTCTTTGTAAGCTTCTGAGCCCCCCAAGCCTTTGTGTTGGAGTGCAGCCTTCTAGCTTATCAGCGGGAGTGGTAAGTACTAGGTAGCCTGACTACCAAAAGAGGAGAGATTCTTGGCCCAGGAATTGTAGTTTATTTATCATTCGGGAAGTTGTCTATCTCTTTCAACTTTCTGGTTTAAAAGACCACATCTGCGCTTGTTTCCCATCTTTCCTGTAACTAACCTACTGGAAAGCACTAGAAAGCCTTAAACTGATACAAGCCTTCTAGCTTAAAAGAGAGACTTTGGAGTGATTGAGTATTATCAGTTTTCTGTATTTTCTTGCTGTACTTAACTGTTTTCTGCCTAAACTCTGATTTTCCAGCACTTATTGTAATTTAAAAGCTTGTTTTTTTCACATATTGTACTTATTTGACTGCCTGCACTTGTAAAAAGTTGTTTTTTGTTTAAGTAAATTTTTTAACTGTTGTAGGCTACACACTACTGTTTTTGCCTTATCTTTTCAAAAAAAAAAAATTCTTGTTTCTCGCTTTCTAAGCTAGTATAGTCCAGTTTTCAGGCTAGTGCTGAATTCGGGGCTGTGTTACAAGTTTCTGAGTTACCTATACCTTACTTGGATAGAGGGAAGTTTCTCTGGTCACCTGTGAGAGAGGGGAACTTTGAGCAGCCATCTATTCTTGGAGGAGTGGTTCCAGCCCAGAAGTTAGTAGTTTAAAAAACACGTTTGCACAGTTTTGTGCACCGGGCAGCACCAGTTAGCTAAGGTTAAATTATTCCAGGCTCCACTAAGTCTCCTCTTTAGTTTTTCACTTGAAACTAGTCTAACTCTCAACCTAAGCACTCAAAAGCATCCTACAGTCCAGCACTTCCTCAGACCTAATAGCAAGCACTAATATACCCCGACACTTGACTGCCCAACAGGGCAAGGCTCTTTATCCACCCCTCACCAACCAAGCGACTAAGCAGCTCACCCTACTATTCAGGCATGACCAAAGGGCAACTTCAGGTGTACTCTCCAGTCCACCTGGTGAATCTGGGTATCCTGAAGCAATGTTACAACTGCCTCATGTACAGAGACATCCCTCTCCTCCTACCACAAAACACTAACATATGCGAGAGATGCAATTATACAGCCAAACTGTAGGTAAGGTCTCTCCACCCAAGACTGGAACAGACAGTCATGAAGAGACGGTTAACACTTGCACCACACCTCCAGCCTCAAATAGACCTACTAAACCAGCACTGGCAAAAAATACACATAAATGCATGAAATCATACTTGGAGGCTCTAAATAAAAACCTGAAAAAGCATCAGAGAGCTCCAAAGCAGACAACCACAAAACCTGCACCTCCCGTCACAAACCAGACAACACATAAAACACAAAATCAATGTGCCGCACAATCACAGCCCTTAAGGTGAAATAACATACCTAACACACTAGTAATAGGTGACTCAATAGTCAGGCACACTGACACCCCACTCACTAGGCTGGACAAGGAGAAAGTTACTGTTAGCTGCCTGTCGGGAGCCAGAATCCACCACATAACACAAGTACTCAGGTCACTCCAGAACAAGTACAAATATGACTCTGTCATTGTTCATGTTGGTGTGAATGACCTGAAATGTACCTCCCTGGACTACATGAAAAGAGACATAGAAGAGCTCTCTGATCATGTACCCCAGGTGGGTATGACCCTGACCCTGAGTAGCATCCAACCCTCACCAAGAATTATACCTCAGTATAAAGCAAAAATGATCAATTTCAACAATCGGCTAAGCTTCTGGTGTCATTCAAAGGGGATCCAGTGTCTGTCAGCCTGGGATTACATGCTCGACAAGCCGCGTTCTTCACAAGAGATGGCTTGCACTGTCACCCCTTGGCTTTCAAATACTGGCCAAGGCTCTTGCTGCCCCCATAGTGCCTTTTTTAGGCAAGGCTCAAAATTCAAACCCACCTCCGTAAACAGCACAAGTAAAAAAATGAGGGTTATGCTACTCAACGCCAGGAGTTTAAATCTCAAAATGCATGTGCTCGAAGCACTCCTAAGTATGGAGAACGTCGACATCTGTGCAATAACTGAAACCTGGTTCAAGGCTCCAGAGAGCACTCCAGCACTACTGGGCTATAACTCATACCACACATTTTAGCCACAGAACACGGACCAAAACACAAAAGGAGGGGGTGTATTCATATTCATCAAGGATACCCACACCTCCAGGTTAGTGGCGCAGCATGATACCTCTGAGATCATCCATGTGCAGCTAACTTCGGGCAGATCTGCAATGTAAATTGTGGTCTGCTACAGATCACCCTCCATGACCCAGGACCACCACTCCGCCTTTCGGGAGAAACTGGAAAACATGAAGGTCCTACCGAACACCCTGATATTGGGTGATTTCAATTACCCTACCATTAACTGGGAAAACTACTTGAGTACAAACTCCCAGGCTCAGTGCTTCCTGGAATTTATCAACTCAAATGCCCTGAATCAGCTGGTAAACTCCCCTACCAGAAGCCACAACATATTGGACCTGGTCATCACCAACATGGGTGACAGGTGTTCCGTACCGGAGGTCAACCCGTCACTGGTTAGATCAGACCATGAACTAATCACCCTGGATTTCCACACCCCACCACCACCCCCAACCAAAGAAACCACAATAAAAAAACTTTTCTAAAGCAAACTTCACCTTACTTAAGGCAGAGGTGGTAAGTTTCACAGCCCCCATGCTAAAGGATAACACTGCCCAAGATGCATAATCCTTTACAATTGCACTCTATGAGCACCTACAAGGATGCATGGATCGTGCCATCCCTAGCAAAACCAAGACTCACTCCCCTAAGAGAAGGAAACCAGTCTGGTGGATCTCTGCAGTAAACAGGTTATACAACAAAAGGAGGAAACTAGTTCAGAAGAAAAGCAAATCCCAAGAAGGAAAGACATCCCTGATCAGTATCAGTAAGAAACTAAGGTCCCGCATAAAAGCATCCAAGGCTAACTTCAAAAGAAAAATAGCCAAGGATTCGAAAGATAACCACAAAGCCTTCTTTAGCTATGTCAAGTATTTAAGTGGCAACTCACAGATATGCTCTGGGCTAGTGCAAAATAGCACAAAATATACTGAACCTACTGATATTGACAACATCCTGGAAGATAGATTCAGTGCAAACTTCACCTCCCTCTCACCTTCAAAAGGGCCCACAACAATACCGGAAAAGTGTAGTGTCCCAGAAATCACAGAAGTACAGGTGAAAACAGCCCTTTCAAAAGCCAAAAACACAGCATCAATGGGGCCAGATGGTGTTCCCCGAACTACAGAATGAACTAACTCCCCACCTAAACACGCTGTTCAGCCTCAGCCTCTTCACAGGCTACGTGCCCATAGAATGGCACACAACAACAGTTATTCTGCTCCACAAAGGAGGGGCCACAACTGTCCATGGTAACTATAGCCCCATAAGCCTGACTAGCCTGGTCTGCAAGGCTATGGAGTGCATCATCATGGAACTCATTAACAAAGAAATTGGGAACCTCCAAACACTTGACCCGACCCAGTTCGGCTTTATTAAGGGCAGATCATGCCTACTAAACCTGGTTGACTTCTTTGAGACAGTCACCAAGGCCATAGATGAGGGAAAGGTGGTTCACACAGCCTACCTTGATCTTGCCAAGGCATTCGGCACCATTAATCACCAGCCTGAACATAAACCCCTGCGTCACAAGATGGGTTGCCAACTGGCTTACAGACAGAACTCACACGGTAAGAATAGCAAGTGGTGTCCTGCAAGGCTCGGTTCTGGGACCCTTACTGTTTGGCATTTATTTCGTAGAAGTACAGGCAAACACAGGAGGACTATGGCTAACCAAGTTCGCCGATGACTGCAAACTGGGAGCCATGTTTGACTCTCTGGCTGACACGGACATTCTTCAAAAAGGCCTTACTGAGACAGACACCTGGTGTCAAAGTCATGGCCTCAAGCTAAATGCCAAAAAATGCATAGTCATCCCATTTGGGAAAAACAAAACACCCACGAATTACCACATAGGTGGCAGCCCCCTTAATACAGAAGAGGTAATAAGAGATCTGGGGACCCAGGTAGATAGTAATCTCTCCTTCTATGTGGCCCATCTAATTACTAAGGGGTTTGCATCTAGAAATAAAGAGGTTATAGTGCCCCTCTACTCATCACTCATCAGACCCATCATAGAGTACAATGCCCCATTTGAGATGAACCTCACAAGACACTTCCAACAGATGGAAAGACCACAAAAGCACCTCACAAGAGGATTAATGGCCTCAAACATATGTCCTATGCAGTCCGACTGAAAAAACTCCTGCTGTACTCAGTGCCATATCACTTACTCAGAGATGATCTCTGCCTGACTTACAAAGCCATGTCCAACTCAGAATTGATGGACATGCTCCACCTAAAGAAATCCAAGTCACTGCGAGCCACGCGCTCTAGTGAGCTAAACTTCGCCACAACAATAAATAGAACATGCTGGAGGGATAGATTCCTGTCACAGAGACTCCCCATGCTTTGGAACAAAATTCCTAACTACATTAGGCAGAGCCCCTCACTAACACTCTTCAAGAGAAACCTTGACGAGTGGATGGGTAACAGAAAATACACCCCTGGGATCACTTCATTGGCTCTGCTTGACAGAGGCTCAGTTAATTAATCAATGGGGTGGCAAAAGCCGACACACTCTGGCTAGTCTTATAAATGCCCTCAGGCAAATAGCCTAGTAACTACCTATGAACGTATGAACTTAAAAGGCTTCCCTCCAACACAGAAAGGCTTGGGGGGGGGGCTCAGAAGCTTACCAACAGTCCTGGATACAGCAAATTTGTATTTGGACTAGACTCATTACAGGAAAGAGAGGAAACCAGCTTAGAATTTATTTTCTTTTTTTCAGAAAGCGTCTAAAACAGCACTAAAAATAATTCAAGTGCAGTGCAAGCTAGCACACTTGGGTGTGTAGCAGTATTAAAGCAAATACAGTTTAAATAAAGGCAATTTATTCAAAATGTAATCTGAACTGAATTCAACTATGAACAGTCAAAAAGTGGCAAAAAATATACTTATCAACTGAGAAGCACACTCAGAACACAAGGAGAGAATTTTTTTTTTGTTAGTAAAGTGTAAAGGGAGGAAGGAGGAGGAGCAGAAGATAATGCAAGGTTAAGAACCTAAGTGGGTTGGCCTTCTTAAATGTTCTCTCTGTATTAGATAGAATGAACACTAGACTAGGAGGAGTGTACCATATCAAATATACAGTAATGGCGGGCAACTGCAAAGACACCAACTATAACAACACAACAGGAATAGGGTGGGTGGGAGGAAGAAAACCAGTTTCAGAACAGATGAGAAAACAGCAAAGTCAGCAAATATATAAAATAATTCCATCAGGCAAAAAATTAAGACAATGCAGAACTCTGAAAAGTTAAAGTGCCAAAGAATATACTTATCAGATTGTTTGAGAAGCACTCCAGTCAGAACACAAGGAGATTCTAATAGTGTATGCAGGAATTTGCAAATAGGGACTGTTTTTAAATCAGAAAGCCTTGAAACAATCAGATAACACAAAAGCTGTTAGACCAGTTTTATAAATGTTAACACCACCACAAGAATGGGGGGGGGGCAGTTTCAGAACAAATGAGAAAAAAGCAAACAAAGTCAGCAAATATATAAAATACTTCCTTCAGGCAAAAAATTAAGACAGTGCAGAACTCTGAAAAGTTAAAGTGCCAAGGAATATACTTATCAGATTGTTTGAGAAGCACTCCAGTCAGAACACAAGGAGATTCTAACAGTTATGCTGCTTGTATACAGTTCACAGTGATATGGTATATGTTATCTGTCTTCCCCTATTTCATCTTCAACTTAAGACCCTTAATCCTAACAATTGTTCGATGTTACCATAAAAGAAGAATATTTCTCATGCCACTATTGTGTATGAGTACGTATATCCATACAATACATAGACATTCACATCCATACATAGGCACACATATCCGTACGTTGATATACATATCCATACATAGGCACACATGTCCATACATAGACAAACATATCCATACATAGGCACACATATCCATACATAGATACGCATATCCATACATAGATACACATATCCATACATAGACACACATATCCATACATAGATACACATATCCGTACATTGATACACATATCCATACATAGGCACACATATCCATACATAGACACAGGTATCCATACATAGACACACATATCCATACATAGATGCACATATCCGTACATTGATAGACATATCCATACATAGGCACACATATCTGTACATAAACACACATATCCGTACATTGATACACATATCCATGCATAGGCACACATATCCATACATAGGTACACATATCTATAAATAGACACACATCCATACATAGATACAGATATACATGAGAGTTTCCAGTAGCCAGTCAATCAGCATGTTATCAGCATGTTATGCGAGGACGTTACCAGACCCTTAGAAAACCCACCTAGACTTGGAGAGAACATGCAAAATTCACACACAAAGCAGAGATCCTAACTACTGAGTCACTGTGCTGCCCATCTGTTTTTACTTCTCTTTAAATTCATTTATGTCTGTCTTGCCTTCTATTTCTTAAATATATATTAGTCAAAAGCACCATTTTGGGGTTATTTGTAAGTTGGAGTTTAATCCTGGTTAGCTATTTTTTTTAAAACCAGCTAGTTGGACTAATTCTCTTAGATCTTTTTTTTTGTGTGTCACAATCTTGGCTAGAGGTGACATAACTACATTACATGTGGCATTTTTAGGTAGGATACGAACATATAAGTGGCATTGGTACTTGACATTATATCCATTGTTATGTTCTTAGGTAGTTAGCAGGGAATAGTAATCCATTCTATTGTAGTGTTAATGGCGCATCCTGGAAGCTAATAAGCATTAATATTTGGTTGAAGTTGTATAAATATGAAAGTAGCAACATTCATTTCTGTAAAACTCACAGTTTAATGATGGTGAATTCGGTAAATTTTACTTAGAGAAAACATTATTGTATGTATTCACTATATTAGGGAGTAGCCTTTTTACCATAATATGGCAGCCTCAGAGCTGATTATTTTAGAGAGATGGTGGACAGAGGGTGCCCACCTACGTGGGGAAAACAGGATTTTTGGCTTATTGTTTTTTATCTTTTAAATTTGTCATTTAAGTAACATTTTGATAAATTATGTTTATGGCTAAACTTGTATTTTTGTTTTTCAAGCTTAGTGGAAAATGAATCAACATAAATTAGAATACTGAACTAGTTAATTAAAATTAATTGCTGCAGAATAAGGACACATTTTTAAGCATACAGTATAGAACTCCTAGGTGTTCAATCTGATATGTAGAGAATCATAGTCAGATCACTGCCATTTTACTAAGCTGACAGGTTGCCTCAGCATGATGGAACAGTGAGCATTTAGATTTATCAGGATTTCTGGGCTTAGATGCAAGAAAAAAAAGTTAATTCCAGAGTCTGGGCTCCAAAATAGCAAAATTACTTCAAGACTTCTTAGCTGAATGTAGCACTCTTCTGGTGAGAATCCGGTGTACCTACTGAATGTAGTGAAAGCCCAATTTAATCTGTTGGATGTTGGTAGACAGAAGCTGAAGAAGCAGAGTTTGAAAAGGAAATTGTTAGTATGGAATTTTGCTTTGAGGCTGTTATGTAGCCTAATCGAACTTTGCAGTTTGCATCTTGATTCTTAATTTTTTGTTTTTTTTTTTTTTTTTTTTTAGGGACAGTAGCATGATCTGCATTAACTACTGGCAGTTTAGTGCAAAGGATTAAGCCCATGAAGCTTCAGCCTCGAGTCAAGGGTTTGATTCCTTCAGCCTCCTTTAGCCTCATGTGTGATTCTGAGCAAGTCAGTTAACAAATAGTGTTCATGGGTCACCCCTAAATAGAAGTTTATGCCTAATACATTTACCTAATAAATAAAATAAAAAAACATTTTTATCTTGACACTCAGTCACTTTGTTAACTTTGTGCTGTTGATCAATCAGTAGTTTAACCAGTGAAGGAAAGGGCTAGGTTAATATAGGCTGCAGGTACTTAAACGTGTGCATATTCATTCATCTGTAGTATGGAAGATGAAAGTTTCTGGTATTTGCTACAACCTGATAGTAATATCTTTGAGGAAGTTAGTGTGTGATTTCCATTTGCTGTTGCTGTTTTATTTTCCGTGTTTCTCAAGGTTATAAAATATTCTGTGTAGAATGCCTTTCCGAATGAATTAATGTGGAGTGAATATAGAAGTGACTCTGAGGCAGCCTTGTAAAATACCTGCATGCATCATGACAAGGGAGAGAAGGTACTCTTGGTGGGGTTACTCTTAAACTGGGAGATTACCACATAATTCCCAACTGTTATCAGTTTTCAGGGACAACACTGAGTTTGCCTCAATGGCTTCTTATGTGATTTTTATGGCATATTAGAAAGGATTACAGTGCAGAACAATGCAAAACATTATAGATTTCTTTTCACAAAGTGCATTTAATACAAATTTCTTAATGCTATTTACTTCCTAAATATTATCCGTTGTTCACCTGCAACTTGTCCCTGTTGTTGGGCCTCTGTCCATGATTCTGGTGTTACAATGCTGAGTAGTATGTGCTACCTGACTGTTAAAGCCAGCAGCTGATAGTTTATTTAGGAGTGAGTGGATGACCAAAGGCCCTCTTCAATTCAGCACCGAGAGCTCTTTTTAGTGTAGCATTGTTGTTCTTATTTATTTATTCCTTTTGTTTACTGGAAAAGTCCAACTTGGCACAAGTCACATTTTCAGTGGAGGCCCGGGGAGAAAAGCTCCATTTTGCAGAATGAGTCCAAGGCAGTTATATAAGATTTACATAATAAATGTACATACATACATAGTGGGCTACCTGTTCATTCTTATTAGAAGTTCTAAAATAAAATCCTGTATTATCCACACCTCATCAGGATTACTAGAATGAATGAGACTTCTCCACCCAAGTAGGACAGAAGGACTTTACACTGCTTGTACAGAGCAAGATCCCCTCACCGCTATAACAAACACTTATCATTTCCTCGGTTAAAGAAACTACAGTACAAGGCACCATTCATTTTATGTGCTTAGCTTTATTTATAATAGTGGAATTCGTATGGTAAAACACTACAACTCGAAGAATGACTGCATCCTGAATATTCCAGTTGGTCATGTTTTAATTCACATTGCTATTGTGGAAACTACTGTTTATGTGATTGCATTTTAAAAAACTGTGTCGCTACATCCTTAACTTTAAGCAAAAATTTTGGATGCACTATTTGAATATATTGTTGTAGCCTTTCCGTGGGGTTTAGCAATTCGTTGAGTTTGTATATTTAGTTCATCGATGTTCAGATTTAAGCACGATTTTGTTCTATGGTTGGAAAATAGAAAATTTACTGAAGGACTGCACCCTGTACTACTAATGGACAGAGGCAGCTCCTAAATGCTTTATCCCATGCATGGGTCCCCTCAAATTATCTATGGTATGATCCCAGTTATTCTTATCAGGGTAATATATAATTATCAGCCATGTGATGGACAAGGCCAATCTCTAACCAAATGGGATAGGTTACTTCAAGCACAAAAAAGGAAATTAGGTAGGCTTAAAATTGCCTTCAAGGGTGGCTAGCCTAGTACTTACCTATGAACCTATGTGCATTTCCTGCAGTGTAGCATTGTAGCTTTATCTAAGTGGAATCCAGTAATAATCACCTTTTGAATAAAGTAAATTAAAGGGTGAATCTCAGCTGCTGAGTTTCCACCTAACAAAAAGCATGATTTAAACAATGATGCTCTTGTGTCTTAGAGAATGCCCTGAAGATTGCATTGAGACAAGAGTTAACACATTACATCATATTTCATTAATTTCCCTTAATTGCAGTGGTTTAACTGACTTTTTTGTTCAGCCTTGAATTCTAAAATGTGGAGTTGCTGATTGCTTCTGAGTTAATGTATTGCTTTTACAAATAATATTTCTTCCTGTATTCCTAATACATTAAGGCTGAGACTGTAGGCTCTTAAAACAGTGTGTTGCTGTCTCCTAGGAAGAAAGCTTTGCTGAATACTATTACAATACACTATGATGAGCTTTGGGTAATAAAGAATTGCATTTTATAGGTTTTACTATAATACCATAATAGTAGTAAGGTCTGGTCAAGGCTACAAGTGCATGAAACAAGCCAGTCAAAGCCCCATATGGATGACAAAGAATTGTCTTTTGTTATTTTTTGTGGGGAGGCTGCCTCTCTGTAATGTCCATGTGGACACTTCATCCCTCCATACTTAAAAATACTAACTCCACTGTCATACTATTGGTGCAAAGATGAAACACCCCCCCCCACACACACTTTGAAGCATTGCCAGGTCACTATTAGAAAATGCGCTGACGGTGATTTGCAATGACGTACAACAACTGACAAGTTACAAATTGTGGAATTGTACTAGATGCAGTGTTGTTCCCTTTAATTTCAGCAAGTGGTAGGGAAACGCATTTTATACCATATGTACTATGACTTAAAACTTAAGTATTGTAAGATTTTGTAAATGGGAAATTTAAAACGTTCAACTCATATGTAAAAAAACGAGATTAACAAATAAGTATCGTAGAAAAATCACTGGGTGGCACCATTTATGCATAATACTTCACAACCATGGTATACCTTTACTTTTAATACACAGGTACATTAAAATGAGTTGTCATGTAGTATAAATATTCCACCGTGAAAATAATCTGTATACAGATTTGCTGATAAAAGAATATGCCCAAATCTATGAAAAGCAATATACAATAAAACTAATGATTATGAGATTAACAAATAACCAATGCTGGTTCAGCTGCAGCAGGAGCTACATAAGCACTTTAGCTCGTACACCTAAGCTTGAACAGTCATTGCCAGTCTGAAAAGAATCACAAACCAAGTTCCACTTTCCAGACTCAGAATATTTGTTTAGTAATTGGTTTCGTGGTTTTATGTTACCTCCCTCAGCAGTGGGTCTCAAATATAGAGTGTTAAACATGACTAGATAAAAACATTGTCTAATACGTCAGGTAATGGATCACCTCTAGGTAAGCTGTAAAAATAGAATATAATGACATTTGCTGAATCCTTACTGAATCGTTTGTTTTTCAGTACTATGATTTCTGTGGTAAGAAGGTACCTTTTCAAGTTCTTTTACATGGCGTGCTTGCAGACTTCACATGCCAGTACTGTATTCTGTAACGGGTTTGGATCCCTGAGATATAAATTTTTACAATGATCTCTCTGAAATGAGTAGACTTACCCTTTAGAATTAGATGGGCTGTAAAATATGCTTCCCTAACTTTGGCAGATACACACAGCTCATAGTTAGAATTGTTGTCGTCTACCACTGTCCATAGATGTTTAATAATGGAATCAGTTTTTTATGATTTCACTATTTATTTTGTAATCATGCTTTATATCCTATTTGCCAAGCCCTATGATGCTACATTTATCAATATTAACGCTGACATTATTTCTGCCTCACCAGGTGTGTATTTTTTTTAATAGACCTCAGTCTCTTTTACTGAAGTAATTGTGTCACCCATTTAGCAGTAATCAACCTGTTTGGTAATCCTTAGTGCGTGTTCTACTTTTATTCCTCTTAAAATAATGCCCCAAAAAGAAGTGACCCCCCCCAGTAAAGTGCCCTGTGGAACCCCATTGATAACCCTGCTGGGATACCACAAAACAAACTGGAAGCTAGAACCACACATGTACAAATAATTCAAAAGAACACCTACACTGATGGCACACTGAAAAAATGTTTTGTTTGATATATATATATATATATATATATATATATATATATATATATATATATATATACACGTGTGTGTGTGTGTGTGTGTGTGTGTGTGTGTGTGTGTATGTATATATATATATATATATATATATATATATATATATATATATATACATGTGTGTGTGTGTGTGTGTGTGTGTGTGTATGTATATATATATATATATATATATATATATATATATATATATATATATATATATAAAGCAAAAATAGACTTAATATCAGCAAAATAAATAAGTTAACTAAATAAATAAATAAATAAGTGAAATAAATAAATAACAGGACTGACTGAATTATCAAACCTGTGTATTTCGTCTGTATATTAACATGAATCTGCACACCCTTCCCATGACTTAAAACAGTTTAAAGATGTTTGTGTAACTTGGGCAGTAATTTGGCAAACTGTAGTATTTTGTCGCAGCACTGTATTTATGTATGTATGTATGTATTTATGTATGTATGTATGCATGTATGTATGTATGTATGTATGTATGTATGTATGTATGTATTTATTTATTTATTTATTTATTTTTGCCTTTACATTATAAATAAAAATGACAAATTCTCACCACCTCTAAAAAAAGTATTAATCTTATGATTTAAACTAGTTGAAATAAATATTTTGAAGGCGCTTTTTAGAACATTACAACTAGTAAAGTTTTTTTTAATTGTAATACATTTTGGAAGAGAACAGTGTATGAAGCTGTATATTAAAACATTATTGGTTTGTACAGCTCAAAAATATATGCAACAGACTTTCCATATAGGGCATCCTTCAATCAGTCTATCTATCTATCTATCTATCTATCTATCTATTGGTCTATAAAGTTTTTGCCATGTGCCTCCTGTGGACTTTGTCCAGTTGTTCCCCATCCCAGGATAGAAAGCCATTCACGGCCATGGCTGTTATTCAGACAGCCATGAGAAATTTTCCTTTTAGTGGCCGTAATGCCACCTCAGTGGTGGCCAGCCTGCTCATCACAGACTCAACGCCTGACTATGCCTTCCCATACAGGCAGTTTAAAGGATCACTAATGCTGCCTATAATGCACATCTTTGAAAAGGATTGTGACTTCCACTAACGTTCAATGTTTGTTAGTTTCATTTTAAGATAGACAGTAATATTTTGAAAGAATCAAGGTCACAACTGTCCTTGGATGACATTTCAGAATGTGCAATGCTATTGATTTTATTTGGAAGACATCGTCCACTTTTATAGTGTTTTTATGTAGAATTTTTAGCTTTAAATGGTGCTACAGTTTGGGTTATTTGACCAATCATGTTACTACAATTATAGCATCCATTATATAACCCTGAATAGACTCAGAGCAGTGGTTATTGTTACTCAAGTTACCACTTTATGCTCATTTCATGTAACCTTTCTGGATTTACTGCATGCTTCTTTTAAAATCCACTTAACTATTTGCAGTTAATAACATTAATTTTCCTTATGGACAGTAAGTGGAGACCAAAGTGTCAGAAGATTAGATTATTAATTTAAATTTGGTGGCGCCCTAGTAGAGCTATTAATTTCAGTGAGTCTTCCTTTCAGTTAAACCAACATGAGTGTAATGTATGAATGATGGTACTTTAGTGGTGACTTGCAATGGCTAGCTGTGAACTAACCTTATTGTGATTTCAGCAAAGTATAAACATTGACTGAATGTCAAAAGTACATCTCTTTGCAGTGATGAGTAATCAGCCTTAATCTGAATTGGTGAAACATGGGTGCATTTCTGACTGAAAGTGGTATTGTCTCATATTCTCAGACCTCCTTCATGGAATAATCTAGGACACACATTCTAGTAAAAAAATGGGACAGTAGTAACATCAAGTAATTGCAAAAGGATTTTTTAAATCTTAGGTGAGTCATTGCAGCTATCTAGGACCTGAGAAAGATGATGTTTTTAGATAATGTGTTTATATTCTTCTTCTCTTTTGGCTGTTCCCGTTAGGGGTCGCCACAGCAGATCATCTGTTTCCATTTCTTCCTGTCCTCTGCATCTTGCTCTGTCTCACCAACCACCTGCATGTCCTCTCTCACCACATCCATAAACCTAATCTTAGGCCTTCCTCTTTTCTTCTTACCTGGCAGCTCCATCCTTTTCCCAATATACCCAGCATCCCTTCTCAGCATGTGCAAACCAATGCAGTCTTGCCTCTCTGGCTTTGTCTCTAAACCGTCCAACCTGACCCTCTAATATATTGATTCCTAATCCTGTCCATCCTCGTCACACCCAGTGCAAATCTTAACATCTTTAACTCTGCCACATCCAGCTGTGACTCCTGCCTTTGTGTCAATGCCACTGTCTCCAATCCATATAACATAGCTGGTCTCACTACCCTCTTACAGACCTTCCCTTTCACTCTTACTGGTACCCGTCTGTCGCAAATCACTCCTGACACTCTTCTCCACCCACTCCACCCTGCCTGTACTCTCTTCTTCACCTCTCTTCCACACTCACCATTACTCTGAACTGTTGATCCTAAGTACTTAAACTCATCCACCTTTGCCAACTCTACTCCCTGCATCCTCACCATTCCTCTGTCCTCCCTCTCATTCATACACATATATTCTGTCTTACTCCTGCTGACCTTCATTCCTCTCCTCTCTAGAGCATATCTCCACCTCTCTAGGGTCTCCTCAACCTGGTCCCTACTCTCACTACAGATCACAATGTCATCTGCAAACATCATAGTCCACGGGGCCTCCTGTCTGATCTCATCTGTCAACCTGTCCATCACCACTGCAAATAAGAAAGGGCTCAGAGCTGGTCCTTGATGTAATCCCACCTCCACTTTAAACGCATAATGCCTGCTAAAACTTTGACAACTATAATTGTTATCCTGAGAACATTAAAACTGCAGTGCTTAGTGTTAAGTATATGGGTACTAAATTAGCTTCATCTTGTAGTCTTACGGTTGATTCCCCCAGTTTCCAATTGCAAACTGTGTGACCCTGAGCAAGTCACTTAAACACGCAGTTCTCCTGGGTGATTACTGAAAAAGGGTAACTTACATTTATAGTGGACTTATCCATTAAAAAAAAAATTTAAAAATAGTGGAATGTATATTCAGCCCAAAGATATGACATCTTGGGGCATCCACCCATACCCCAAAGTTTGGTACTCCCAGAGTAGGTATATACAAGTACTGAAGGTACAACCCCCATGCAAAAACTGTCAAAAGAAGGAAGAGCAAATTTGTGGAATTCACGTTTTTTTAATTGACTCACAGTTTCTTTTGAAGTGTCCTGATTTGCAGTATCATGTCCCCCAAACTTCTGATAGGGCTCCTCTGTGCAGATTAGAAAGCAGGATTCTGTATTAGCCATCAAACTGATTGATTGGATGATGATAATCTTCTCAATGACACAGTGGTGCTCACAGTTAGTGACCTTAACAAAAGGAACTGATATCGATGAGTGACCAATCATATTCCAAAGTTGGTAGTAGCAGTGCTAGCCGTAAGTAGCAGTAGTAATAGCAGTAGTAGTACAGTAATAATAGTAACAGAAGTAGTAGCAGCACCAGTAGCAGTAATGGTAGTAGCAGTAGCAGCAGTAATAATAGTACCAGCAGTAGTAGTATTATCATCATCATCAGCAGCAGCAGTAGTAATAATAATAATAGTAGTAATAACAACAGCAATAATATTAGTAGCAGCAGTAGTATTAGTAGTAATAGTAATAGCAGTAGTAGTATTAGTATAGCAGTAGTACTAATAGCAGTAGTAGCAGTAGTAAAAGTAGTCACAGTATTTTTGATAAAGGTAGCAACAGTAGTAATAATGGAATGTTTAGCCTAGGGACATTTTGGCTTCAGGCATTGCATATTTTGAGATTAGATTTGTGAAGGTAAAGAACCCATTACAACTGGGTCCTTTATGCCACGGAAGGGAAGGCAAAGATCTCCCTTCAAGAGTCTGTAAGATGTTGAAAAAATGGACAGTGGTTCTGGTCTTACTTGCCAACTAAGAGCCTTTAACCCTGTGATCTTAGGTTCATAGGTGTAAACTAGGCTAATGACCACAAGGGCCTTTTTAAGCCTAGCCATGTATCCCCAAATCTCTGACAAGTTATGGAACCATTGATAAGTGTAAGCAGGGGCTTGGGAGATGAAACATTTACAGGCTGCCTTTGTCTATTAGAGACACTGGTGCCAAAATAGGGATGAATTTCCTGTTCCCATCCAATTGTCCACATACATTTGAATTGGGTTAGGAATGAACTCTGCTTCACGTGTATGGGGAGCCTGTCCCAGAGAGAGGGTAGTCTCTGGGATACATACCTGTCAATTCAGCAGGTCCTATTTATATCACAGGCAAGGTTTAAGTCTTTAGAATGGGTAATTCTGATGTTGTTTGTTTTGCAGATATGCAAGAGGTCCCTCAGATTCTGGCAATGCCTTGTATGCCAGGCATAGATCTCCTCTCAACAGTCTGTAGGTTTCAGAATACAGGGATAGGGCCTTATGCCCTGTATTCTTTTAGTGAGGAACCACTGTGGACGTTTCAATTGTTGGATATGCCTGGTTAGATACATACCAAAGGGGGCATTGTACTCAATAATAGGTCTGCTGAATGCCAAATACAGTGGAACAATGACTTCCTTGGACGTAGGATACTGTTATGCATTTGTTGGCATTCAGTTTTAGTCCATGGCTCTGACACCAGTTGTTTGTCTGTGTCAGCCCCTCCTGGAGAACATTTGTGTCAGTGTGAGAGTCAATGACCGCTCCTAATTTACAATCATCTGCAAATTTAGTCAGCCAGAGGCCAATGACATTGGCCTTAACTTCAGAGAAGTAAATGCCAAAAATAAGCGGTACCAGGACCACCTCTGAGGGACTGTGCTTGTGACTGGCCTCTTTGTAGTTGTGGACTCCCCAATTCTAACTTCCTGGGTCCTGTCTGTGAGCCAGCTGACTATCCACCAGGTGACATAAGGGTTTGTATATAACCTCTTAAGTTTGTCAGCAATGCCCAAGTGGGGGATTGTGTCAAATGCCTTTGCCAGCTCAAGGTAGGCAGTGTGAAACATCTTGCCCTCATCCATTGCTTTGGTGGCCTTCTCAAAGAAGTCCCCCAGGCTGAGTAGGCATGACTAGCCCTTAATGAAACCAGACTGGGTTGGTTCAGTGTGTGGAGGTTTTCTAGGTCCTTATTGATCATTTTTCCATGATAATTCTTTCCATGACTTTGCATATGAGACTAGTGAGACTTATGGGTCTGTAGTTTTCAGGGTCCATAGTTAACACACCTTTGTGCAGAGGGATGAATGTTGCTGTTCTCAGTTCATGAGGCATGAAGCCTGTTTGGTGGCTGTAGTTAAACAGCAATTCCATAGGGCTTAATAAATCATGTTTCATGCTATTCAGAAGCCATTCTGGGTTATTATCTGGGTTCACTGATGCAGTGTCCTTGGCTTTAGAGAGATCATTAAGGACCTGTTCCCTAGTGACAGCATGGGAGCTATACTTGATGGTATTTTCTGAGGTAAGCTTGATGGGGAGAGAGAGGTAAAGCTGGAGCTGAATTCATCAGCCAGTAGTTTTGCTATATCTTCTGGCTTAGTAGAGGTGCTTCATTTACAACGAGATCTGTACACAATTGTGTATTGCCTTTGAGGTTGCGAACATAGCTAAAGAATGCCTTGTGATTGTTCTTGGCCTGGAGGCAAAATTTCCCTCAAATTTGGCTTTGGTATACTTTATTTGTTATCTGAGTTGTTTGTTTAGTTTGATGAGAGTACTTTTATCCTGCTGGGTGCTGCACCTCCTAATTTTTGCCATGAATTTCTTCCTTCTGTTATTCAGCCTATAGATGTTGTGATTCCATCAGGGTGGCTTGTTTTTTGAGTTAGTTCTGTACTTCTTCCTGATGGGTGCAGCTGCCTCTATGCAGCTATTAACATGCTTGTATAGAGTTTCTGTGAACAGTTCTGCGTAGGCAGCAGTGTTCTCAGGGTTTATGGTGGCTTGAAATTTTGCCAGGTTATCAATTAATAGTAGGAAGTTAGCCTTAGAGTAGTTCCTGAATATTCCATGGTTTGCTGGGGTTCTGGGTTCTATTTTTACTTCAAAGGATACCATTTTGTGGTCTCACCTTACTGGAGAAGACATCACACTAGGGAGCACATATTCTCAATTAGGAACCTCTGGGATATTTCAAGTTATTTGATATATTTGGTAAGGCACCCCAACAATAAGAGTCAGAATACTTTATAGTCATCTAATCAGTGCTGAATATAAGGGAACAGTGACCTCTGTAAATCTAAATGAAATTTCCTGGCCAATTAGCTGTGCTAAATAGGATCAAAGGTAAGTACTAGGCTAGCTGCCCTTGCAGGACTTTTTAAGCCTAACCAGTTTTTCCTTTTTATGCTCAAATTAACATATCTTATTTGGTTAGACATTGGTCTTACCCATCCCATGGTTGATAATAATAATATATTACCCCAATGAGAATAACTGCCATAAATAATTTGAGAGGATCCATGCATCAGATAAAGCATTTAGGAGTTGCCTCTATCCATTACTAGTACAAGGGGCAGTGCACAGGTACATGTTCTGTTTCCCATTCATAGATCTAAGCTTGTATATGGACAGTAATGAACTTTGTTTAATTTGGATGGGGAATCTGGTCCAGAGCAATAGTATCCTCCGTGAGATATACCCACCCCTACAAACTATTATATTGATATAAAAACATGAAATAGAAAGATTTCATGACTACTGGTGCCCTGTGATGTAAATATAGGCACACATACACCGAATGATGAACCTCTGTCATTCATCCTCCTCCTCCTTGGATGGGTGAGCAGATATTAAGCCAATTTCACCTGTCATTGCCAGGTCTATCAAAGCCTGGAAACAAGGTCCCTAATGGAGCCCGTGTTGGCTATATCACAGTCAGAGATTCACCCCTCTATGTCATAATACTGCTATGCAAGTTTTAGTTTTATATTTATAGCCTAAGAATGTTGTACCAAGCAGCTAAACATTTATAGTAACATAGATGTTAGAAGAACATCAGTTCCAGTACATGTAGTAAAATATAGTAGGAGGACTATGTAAGTAGTCATGCGTTAGAAATAGCCTTTGAACTGCTCTGAAAAATATTGCATGTTTATTGAGAACCATATGAAATATTTTTGGTGAAATATGGGGCATTCCTGTAGCTTTTAGTAACCTGTTTGCATGGATGACCTCACCTTAAAATGCTGCACCTTCTAGTTCACCCGCATTTCTATAAGAGAAGCATGACGCATTTTTTTATAACATTTCCCTTGATAGAATAACGATGTGATACCTTTAATAGTAACAGTACTGGGTTCCAAGTACCCTTTCTGCTTAAAGTTGAAGATGGAGCTACTGCTTTTATTTGTCTGTTCCCATACAGGCCAAAAGTTTTGAAATGATTATACTTGTTGTCACAACTTTTCTTTTAATGGATACAGGTTTAACTTTTAGCAGATTCAGCCCTGTGTAATATACAGATGTCACATGACATATTTTCTTGCCATTTTGTTTGTCCGGATATGCTTGGAGTATATGCTGCAATCAAAATCAAATATTGTCCACACTTCGTGTGCTATTCGGATAAAGTTACATATAATTCAAGGAGAATGAGTTTCCTTCTTTCTTTCCTACATTCTGCAAGTGGATACAATCTCTGATATGTGTAAGTGCTTGTCTACGTAGCTGAAAGCTTTGGTCTGTCTGAGACTTTCAGTTACACCACTGTGAGATGGTGATTATAGAAATCAGCTTCATTTCAATAGGATATTGTGCATTCATAGCTCATTAATTTTACCATTAAGCCATGATACCATGTATTAACTAATAATGTTAGCATTTATATGGGTCTTTTATCGTCAAAGCAAAGCATATTCATTGCATGCATATTTGTGGCAAATAAAGTCAAACAAAAAACCTTCGGATGGATGCTGCTATGTTCTAAAAGTATTTTATTAAAACCAAAAGGAATCCAAGAAACCAGTGAATTCAAAGTATTAGCGCTTTCGGGTGTTAACCCTTCATTAGATCCATATATCATATATCATCATATTTGTGGCAAATGTACTTGCTCATCTATGAGCTGACTAGAGGATCATTTTAAGCATTAACATGTTTATATGGAATAAAATTACAACCCACCTGTCTATTTGTCTTCATTTTTTAACTATGCTGCTATGAAACAAAATACACTTTTCTTTTGTTTTGGGTGTGTAGGGTGTGAAACACATGCTTGAGTGCACATATATAACATTATTGTGTAATGTGTGTGTATCTCTCTATATAAATAAATAAATATATATATATATATATATATATATATATATATATATACACAAACACACACACACACACACACACACACACACACACACACACACACACACACACACACAGATATATATGTGTGTCTGCGTATGTATGATGTATTGTTGTATACCTATATAGATGTGTGTGTGTGTGTGTGTATATGTATATATATATATATATATATATATATATATATATGTATATATGCACACGCGCACACATATGCAGTCATTCTTCTTCTCTCACCTTTTTTGAAGCACACACTGACCGATGATAGAGTGATAGGAGGATATCAGGGAGCCATGACAGCAAAGATCAAGCCACCCATGTTTGTTTGCATTGTCAAGTTTAATGTCATATATTCACGATGGGTTACCACCAAGTTATTTAAAAGTCTAAGAATGAGTGACAGAGTAAACCAGACCCTTGGTAACTTCAGAAACCCCCTAGAAGTGATGTTTCAGTTTTGATAATTTGCTGCAAGTGCATTGTGCCAGACCTTTAGTTTTGATGTCTGCTTGTAGAAACTGCTAGCAAGAAGATGCCAGCAAGGAGCAGACTGTTTATCATCCTCACATTTCACATTATGTTCATGACATGCTTATTTAAGTAAGGAAACAACAAAAGGCAAGCGTATTTATCATTCGGAGATGACTTTGTCATGCAGACATAAAACAAATCTGCAGATGGAAGTGGTGGAGACAGCTTTGCTGATTCACTTCTTGACATTTGTACTTTTTTAGTTAGCCTGCAAACTGCAGACAGACATTTATTAAGCATCTTTTTAATGGAAATACTAAATATGTGCATTTAAACAGTGAGAGCACGTGACACAAGCAGTTGGCACCAAGGTTAAGGTTGTGAGCCATAGTTCCTGTTGTATGGAGTCTAATTCCATTAGACCTTATTTGTGTGACCTTGAGCACGTCACTTAACTAGACATTTTCTCCTGGGTTGCCTCTGAAATATAATTATGTGTCCACTGGACCTACCTGGTTAACAAATGAGTCTTATTGTTAAGCAGTATCACACATACATGAGCTCCGCATACCTCTCAACTGTACAGATTTTCACAGAATGTTCAGATTTTTGTCTCATTTTGTTTGTCTGTTTCTCATAAAATTGTGGTTTTCTGGCAAATCATTGGCAGATTGTTGATGGGTGAAATCAGAAAATAATGACAGACATTAGAATTTCAGACTTCATACCCTTCAGAAAATTCACACTAATGCAAAACCTCTTATTCTAACAGCCTGACACTTTTGGGCCTTTGTCCCCCGTTGTTTATGGTTTTGTCCAGATTTTTTGCTCTGGGAGGTTGAGAATTATGATCAGCTGTAATTCGAGTTCCTCCTAAACAACAGAGTGAAACTGTTGTACAATAGCTATTCTCCCACTTGTTTCCCAGATTCTGGTGTTTGACTGTGTATCACATAATAGAAGCATAGTGTTGGACAGCAGATCAACCCACTCCCATTTGTCCATTTCTCTTCGATATGTTTAATTACCTTTCATGTTTCGCTAAATAAGCTCCCATCTGCATCTTCTTGTTTACAATATAAATAAGTACATGGGAGAGGACCACTCCTTTACAGAGTCCATCCAGTTATTGCAGCTAGCCTGTATATAGCTGTCCTGCCCTACCTCGGCCCATCTTCTGCCTGGCCCTCTATAACTTCCCACAGATTTAATTACATAGGTACAGCTGCTGAAATATGAATTACTATGTTCAATTCAAGGTTGTGTGTGATAACATCCGTAATTTCTTTTAAAAACAACAACCACCCAGTTAGACATGTGCATTGTAATGTGCATGTTCTATATATATCTGTTGAGCAGATGAAGACATTATGCCTTAAAAAGAAGCCTAGTACGAAGGAGAATTGTTTGATTACCAAGCTGCTGGGATTCTTGGAATGCTAGTTAACTTTTCACATAATTTCCCAAAGACTTGCAACACTGTTAGGAAAGTGGACAGTTTCATTTTTTAATGTAAGGCAAAATAGTTGAATCGTGTTTTTGAGGTTGCAGTATTAAATTAAATTAAATTTCAGCCAGATGTTGAATAATCTGTTCAAACTGCTGGCAGTGTATCTTGCAAAATAATTAGTTGTAAATATAACACTTGTTCACTAGCTTTGTAAAAAAATAGATATTAATATTTAAGTCCAACAAGACTGAAGACAGGATTATAAAATTGCAGCAGTTCTTAGTTACGGTCATACACTACAAGTTTTTTAAAAAAAGTGAAGCCCGTGGAAGATGTCTGCAAGACGCACCATTTCTATTTTGCAGTCTGGTATTAGGGTTTCACCTCTTTGTGTCTGGTTTTAACACAAGTCATTCTACGCACAATTTGTAAACTCCTAGGAGGGGGTCCTTAAGATAATGCTGTGGTTGGGTACCTATTTATTCAGTAGTCGATTGTATTCTGTACGCCGTTCAATAGTAGATTGTATTCTGTACGCTGTTCAATAGTAGATTGTATTCTGTACGCTGTTCAATAGTAGATTGTATTCTGTATGCTGGAGAGAATTAAAATGTTAAAATGTGATGCAGAATGTGACAACAGAGCCAATAACCTATTTTAGAGAGCTGAATTTGCTGCAGTGTAAACATATATTAAGAGAAGCAAAGAAGGTGCTTTCACCTAAATGGCAAGCTGTGCTGCAACTGTTTCACCTTAACAGAATGTATTATACAGAACTTGAAGTCAAAGGATGTTTTTTTCTTATAAACACATGGGAATCTGAGTTGACTTGTCTGATTATATATCTAAAGTTGTGCTAAAGCTGTTTGAAAACGGCTACACTTCTTAAAAAAACATTTTTTTTGTTTTTGTTTAGCAATTGCCTGTGTTACCCACAGTGCACTATAAGTTACTGTGATGTCATGTTCTCTTTCCTTTCCCTTCTGTGTCATATGCCCATAGGCTTAGCGCTCCACGCCTCAAATGCAGGCTCTCCTAACTCAAAGATGTTTATGGTACCCATTCAACCTTATTAGGCAGAAGCTCCAATACAAAGCTTTACAGTAATTTTCTTGGTTCAGCAGATAATATTGTCCAGTCTTTTTTTTTTGCTTTTGAGAGGGAAAGGGTAAACATACATTTAAGACTGATAGTTGGGGGGTTAATAATGTGAATACCTGCAACATAAAAGCAAGGAGATTGGCTAGTGGTACTTGTTAAACAGACAAGATGATCATAGCATTATCTGTAGTAGGGTCAGTGTAAAAGAAATTAAAGTACAACATAAAAAATGCTCAGACAGTTTTTTAAAGAAGTATTTGCAGAAAGCCCATATTCAGGACACTGCAGTTTAGCAGGATAGGATGGTAAAGAAAAAGCACAGCCTGATGCTGTCTTTTGTGTGAAGTAATAGTCCTGGCTGAAAAGTATAACCTCATCGGAATAACTGCCCGATATCTTGGGCTTTTGTGGTGGAAGAGACTTATATCTAAACATGCCATTCATTCTTTTTTTATTTAAAATGCCTCCTCTTCTTACCTCGTCTTACCAGCCTGGCCTCCATCCATGACTGGTCTGCTATCCAGTCTTGCTGGGGCTGGTTGTGAATCTGAAGAGCATCCTGGGGGCTCAGCAATCTATGCTGCCATCCGGGGTTTTTTCATTGTTTATATACCCTACCTTTCTCTTTCCCTACCCCTACATCTGCATCTGAGGGCTCTACTTTTCAGACCAAGCCTTCCATTAGGGAGTAGCATCTACAACTGCCCTCCCACCCTGGATGGGCATGTCCATCCCTCCCTTCCATTCTGTCAGTCACTCATGCTGCTAATCAAACCCAGGTCACATGGGCCATAGTCAGGGCATTATCTATCTAACCCACCTGAGCAGTGACAGACTAAGCATTCTGACCTATACAAGGACTTCACTACTAACCATTCTAAGCAGTACAGGGATGTCAGTACTAACCATTCTGAGCAGTACAAGGACATCGGTACTAACCATTCTGAGCAGTACAGGGACGTCGGTACTAACCATTCTGAGCAGTACAGGGACGTTGGTACTAACCTTTCCGAGCAGTACAGGGGCATCGGTACTAACCATTCTGAGCAGTACAAGGACATCGGTACTAACCATTCTGAGCAGTACAGGGACGTCGGTACTAACCATTCTGAGCAGTACAGGGGCGTTGGTACTAACCTTTCCGAGCAGTACAGGGGCATCGGTACTAATCATTCTGAGCAGTACAGGGGCATCGGTACTAATCATTCTGAGCAGTACAAGGACATCGGTACTAACCATTCTGAGCAGTACAGGGACGTCGGTACTAACCATTCTGAGCAGTACAAGGACATCGGTACTAACCATTCTGAGCAGTACAGGGACGTCGGTACTAACCATTCTGAGCAGTACATGGACATCAGTACTAACTATTCTGAGCAGTACAGGAATGTCGGTACTAACCATTCTGAGCAGTACAGGGACGTCGGTACTAACCATTCTGAGCAGTACAGGGACATCAGTACTAACTATTCTGAGCAGTACAGGAATGTCGGTACTAACCATTCTGAGCAGTACAGGGACGTCAGTACTAACCATTCTGAGCAGTACAGGGACTTCACTGCTAACCATTCTGAGCAGTACAGGGACGTCGGTACTAATCATTCTGAGCAGTACATGGACATCGGTACTAACCATTCTGAGCAGTACATGGACATCAGTACTAACTATTCTGAGCAGTACAGGAATGTCGGTACTAACCATTCTGAGCAGTACAGGGACGTCGGTACTAACCATTCTGAGCAGTACAGGGACATCAGTACTAACTATTCTGAGCAGTACAGGAATGTCGGTACTAACCATTCTGAGCAGTACAGGGACGTCAGTACTAACCATTCTGAGCAGTACAGGGACTTCACTGCTAACCATTCTGAGCAGTACAGGGACGTCGGTACTAACCATTCTGAGCAGTACAGGGACTTCACTGCTAACCATTCTGAGCAGTACAGGGACGTCAGTACTAACCACTGCAAGCAGTACAGGGACATCGGTACTAACCATTGCGAGCAGTACAGGGTCATCGGTACTACAATGAGCAAATGAATACGCTGAGATGATTATATGTTGTTGTGTCTTTCGGCTTTTCCTGGTTAGGGGTCACCACAGCGGAACTCCGGTCTGCTAATGATTGGCAGTTGATTTTTACGTGCTGAGTTGCCAGTCCTAACACACAACCTTCAACGAAAGTACACCCATTCACGCATGTCTCCACGCAGAAGACGCTCTAGCTGAGAGTCGAACCGGTCAGCGTCTTACTATGAGGCTGAGATGATTATATGATGTGTTGAAACAAATTCTCTTTCCAGAGGGCAAACATAACTTGTTTACTTGGCGAAGATAGAAAAATAAAAATTTTTAGAAAATTTCATTAGCATCTACTGTTAATTGCTTAAATTTTGGTAAAAAAAGAACTGCTTTCTAAATTGTTGACTGATCAGAATTACTTTATATGTGTTATAACATTTATACTGAAGAGACTTAGCAAGTAAAACATGCTAAAGCAAGTTAGCAAGTAACTCAGTTTTCTTAGCCAACTGATTGCATTTAAGTGACGTGTCATTAATAGTACTGAAGATGCTTTTGTACATTTAGCATTTCTGTTGACACAGTGCCACAGTGCTTCTTCTCCTCTGATAAGAACTTCCAGCATTCAGGTTTCAGGCAGCTGTTCTGGTAACATCTCTGCTGTGATCAAAGGAAACTGCTGACTGCAGCAAAGTAAGACACACCTGCTTAGAACTGAAGTAATATGTAAACACAGCTTTTTTTATTCTGTTCTGTTCCTGTTCTATACTTTCTTCTCCTTTGCTTCATCCTGCTCTCCATATATCTTCCGCTATCCTTTCTTTTGCATCTTTCACTTGGGGTATGCCGATGCTAAATAATGCTCTAGCACATATAAAAATACTCCTGTGTTACTTATTTACTAGACCCCAACAGTAAGAACATCAACTGCAATGAGTGCAATGCTACATTTAGCTTTAAGTGTATTATTTACTGTGCTTTTACTGCCACAAACATTTGTAACAAGTTTCGTGCACTGTTTCATTCTTTTATTGGTCATCATGCACACGTTGATGCATCGTGACTGCCTTAGAAACTTTTTCCATGTCTTATATATTATTTGTTTTGTGCTTTATTTTGTCTGCTGCACCCGAGTTATGGCTGAAAAGGGTTCAAGTACTAGCCCGCCCACCATATTGCCAAACACAATAAATTATTGTATGTAATGACTGCTATTGTCTACGTTCAGTTGTTTGGCTTCATATTCCTTGTCCTCCTGCTTTTCTGTGTTTCCTACATCACCTAAGTTAAAGTGATCAAGGTGGATGTTAGATATTTTTAATGTGAAGTGGATTATCTGAACATTGATTATCCAAACCAGCCTTCCAAAGTTTACGGATGTCCGAATGTATAAACATTATGCATATTCGCTTGAGCATGTTTTTTGAGTTTGTAGCCAGCTCGTGTGTGGAAAATATTCTTTATTGTCCACTGAAATCTCTGAATGGTTGAAAAGTGTATTCCTGTATGCAGAAAAAATAAGATTTTTGAAGTTTTTTATCCGGTTAAATTATATGTTCGATTATCTGAACAGTTTGATTATCTGAACCACCCTATATCCCAATTAGTTCAGATAATCAACTCTCTACTATTTAGCTTTAGCCATAAATACCTAATTCACATTTTATTTTCTTACTTAAGTATATAATATACATACCTCACAGGCTCTTGGTTCAAGAAATCTGGACAAAGCCTAAAATACTGTGGGGAGAAAGGCCACAGAATAGGGACAAATTTTAAATACTGCTCTTATATTCTTAGAAAGATGCTAGAATAACAAAATTATGTGTTAGTATGTATTTTTGAAGGATATGAAGTCTAAAACACAAATGTATGTTAATACTGACTTTAATCCTCAATGACTCGTCAGAATAAACCACACATTTTATGAGAAACAGATGAAAAATATGAGGCAAAAATCTGGACAGTTGAGAGGTATGATATTGTATCAAAGGTGAGAATTAGGTCTTTCAGCTTCCTATTCAGGCATTCAAAACCAAAGGTCTCTGTTCATGATGTCAGATATTCCACTGACCTTGGTTCAATTCCCACTTATTGTGACTGTTACTAGTTTACAAAACACACTCTTGCAAAGATTCTGTACTACACAAAGGTGGTGTATTAACGCACCTGTGCCTTTTATTAAAGGTATAACTTAATAAAACTGCAGACCTTGTAGATCTTTAATTTTGTTAAGTGATTCTGAAACACACGTATGCCACTCTTATAAATGTTGCCCTGTTGTCATGTCTCTTACCATTTATATGTGTCACTAATGTCTTTCTGAAATGCACACAGTTGCACTTTTTTCAGTACATCCCAGTGCAGCAGCTGAAATGACACCAGCCTAATTTTTAGATTTCACAAAACCACCTGATCTAAACAACAGTATCCAGGAAGCCACACCTATAAAAAATTAATCTTATTGTTGGGCATCACACCCACAATTCCTTAGCTTTAAGACGCCATCTGTGAGGTTATAGTACCTTTGGGATTGGTTGTATTTTGTTAAAGTTGGGGTAGTAGTTTCAAGAATCAGGTTTTGTACAGTACATTGACAGAATTTAACTGTGCAGTCCATTTGACAAGGCTCCATCAGATATGAAGGCTTTGTACCTTGAGTACTTCATGCAAACCCCATTGTTAGCATTTGCATTTTATACTAACACCACAGTTTTAAGCTTTGTACCAAGTACTCTTCAGCATGTTTTCATTCCAAATGTCAGTACTGTTTCCTTTCCCATATTTGTACTAATAGATATCATGGCTTTTAAAACTCACAGTTCCTGCCTGATGCTGTATATTTATCTGAACCATTTAAAACCGTTAGAAATGCTGTTATATGCCACTTTTGTCATAGAATCTGATTTGTACTATATTATAGAGGGTTATGATTGGGTCACTGATCATAACTGGCTTATTATGTGTTCAAGACAAGGATGGCAAGAAATTCAACTCAAGACTGAGGCTTGAGAGGTGAATCGTGGCATCCATGTTGAGAACACATAATTAAAAGTTATGATTGGAGACCAGATCATAATTTTTATAGTGCATGGAGATTTATGTGCCCCATGTACAACTAGTTACAGGAAAAAAAAAACACTATGCATTTTGCTGGCTTTCAAAGCCATAAAGCAGTTAGTAAGCACTGTCAGAAAGCTCTCAACTAACCAGATTTTTACAGAATGTCCATATTTTTGTATCTTGTTTTTGGTCTGTTCCTCAGAAAATTTGTGGTTTTCTGGCAAATCACTGGGATTATCTAAAGCCCAAAGTCCCTAAATAATGACATACATTTGAATTTCAGAATTCAACTCCTTTAGAAAATGTATGTTAATACAAACCCTGTTACTCTAGCAATTTTTTAAGTTTATAAGATCAATATTTAAAATCTATCCCAGGTTTTTGGACCATTGTCCCTCCATTTTGTCAGGCTTTGTCCAGATTTCTTACTCTAAGAGGTTGAGAGGTATGGCAGTGTAATACAGTATTGTATGTTTACACTCACTTTCCATGCCTGTCAGCTTTCCAGATTTTCAGAGAATGTCCAGATTTTTGCCTTATATGGTTTGTCTGTTCGTCATAAAATCTTTGGTTTTTGGACAAATCTCTGAGGATTAAATTCAGTAAATAATGAGAGATTCAGCTTCAAGAATTGCTTAATGGTGCGTATTAAAGAGAAAACTTTGTGAAACCTCCAAAATTTGTTTTGTACTCCTCAAATAAGTTCTACACCAATTTAAGTATTATTCTACAGATTGCTACACTTAAATCCATCCTCAACCCTTTTTTCCACATGGGATCGGGGTGTCACTTCAGTAGTGACCATCATCTCAAGCCAAGGTTTTACACTGCCGAGTGGCTAGTCCTGCCGCAGTAGTTCAGTCATACACTCACTTGCACACATACTATCACCTACAACCAATTTAGAGTGTTCACTCCACCTACTGCATGTCTTTGGAATGTGAGAGGAAACCAGAGCACCTGGAGAAACCCACGTGACTGTAGGGGGGACATGCAGACTCCACACGGAAGCCACCCCAGCCAAGAATTGAACCGAAGAACCCCTTGCTGTGAGGCGACAACACTAACTGCTGTAGCACCGCAGCCACACTACACTTAAAATTACTACAAAATACTTAAAATGAATACACTTACCCATCTCATCTTGCAGTTATTTCTCAGTAATTATATAATTGGCTCCCAACAATAATTGTGCAGAGAAATCTTAAATCTTACTTAATGTAACAGTTAAGCATGGTATTGGCCCCTGCTTCTCCTCTGGGCCCTCTGCTATGATTTTTAAATTCCAATGCTATGATGCTTAATGTTCAGAGCTTGTTCTTCCTTGATGATGCATCAGCCTCGCTTCATCACCCTGTGCCCACACTGTCATCATCAACCACTAATATGATGTCAGTAGAACTGTGACCATGACAGGCAAGCATGGTGCAAGGCTAAACAATATAACAAGCAGTTATACTGCGATGGATGGAAAAAATCAGGAGGAGGAACCAAGTGAGTCTAGTGTACTGAGGAAGGATTAAGAAGCAGTGATTCTATCTCAAAAAGGATGAGGTGATACAAACAGCTGTGAAACACACAACAAAGCAAAAATTATTTCTTTCTCTTGTATTTAATATGTACTATGCCATACAAGTTAAAGAGGTCTGTAAACACTTGGATGTCATCATATAAAGCTGTACATATCAGCTTTCATTTACTGTACTTTATGGAGTACAGTTGTAATGTTCAGGTTTATGCATTTGCCAGCAGGTTAATTGTGGCATGGCAGTCCTTTTCCCAGCCTTCCTTATGCAGTGCTTCGGTTGCATTTTGGTGCATTTGTTTAAGCAGTTGAGGCTGAATACGTGTTGCATGTGCACAGAGTACATACTTCATGTGCTTATGTTTTGCAGCATTGCTGCAGGAGGTTATAAAAGGCACATCACATGATTGTGCTTTTCATAGTTGCCAGTAGTTTTATACCCATCAAAACATGCTTGAATATTAGGCATATTGTTAAAATGTAGCTCATTTTGCAAGTAAAGATGTTCAGAAGGAAAGCTGGTAAGCCACTTTGGTTTATTGTTAGGTAGAGACCATCTCTCCTAGTCATCTGACCTTCTTAACTTATCAGTACCTTTCTGCTGACTCATATGTTGATACTGATGTGATACTTGAGTGCCGTGATATATATGTCACCTTTCAATGCTAATGACATTACGCAGAACATGGGGAGGTACACACAGCACTAAGGGAAAACTGCACCTCAGCCAGTCCCAGAAACTGCTGCTTCCTTAAAGTAAAGTTGATGGAAAAAAAAAGAAATCTGTTTATGCAAATGTATGGCAACGCCACTACTAAAGAATGCTGACAATGCAATGCCAGCACTTATCCTTCACATTGTAAATTGTGACTTGACCCCCAACTGCTGGCAGTCAGAGCAGCTGCCCCTTTGCCCCACCCTAGTGACTTTTTTAAAGAAATGTCTCATGTCTGTAATTTAGAAGTTTTCACTGGAATAAATTGAAATTGTAGTTGTCCAGAACACTACAGTACATTACTACATGCCTTGAAGTAGGTGTATTTAATACTTTTGCAGGTTTGTCCCTATAACATGCTGCACTGGTGCAATGCTACTGGTAAAATGCAGTTTTATTTTGTGAGCATTGCTGTTAAGTTTAGAACTAGAGTATGGTGGTTAAGGCAAATGTTCAGTGCTGTAGCATTCATTTTTAATGCAACAGGGAGATTTATGCAAGTTACTGTTGTCAGAAATCAATTTATACTGCTTTATACTAGAGACAAAGACTAAGCATAGCCTACAAGCGAACAAAGGATGGGCTGCAGCTGGTTTCACAAACATCTCTGACTGATGCTGTTTGTATGGATATGAATAGAGGCTCAACTAGTTTATGTGATGCATTTTGACATTTTCTTTCAGCTGATGTTTCCAGAAGCAAATGAACCTAGCAGCGTTAGTGATGGACTCATCTGCTGGGTGTAGCGTATACACCTGAGGAAATAGGGGAGGTGGGACAGTGCACCTGGATCTGGTACAGAGAAACCTTTGCTTTGTATTCACAGACTTGTGTTTGCAAAGGTGGGGGAGGTTACCTGAGTGTGGTGCAAGGGGTCCCTAGCTATGAGTGAGGTATAGGTGGAGGGGAATCCTAAGTTTTGAGTGCAGTGCAAGGGAAGGGGGGTTAACTGCCGGATGAGGTGTAAAAAGACCCTTTTATGTATTTTTTATAGGGCATAATTTTCTATAAGGTGTCATGCATGAGGCATGAACCATAACAGGTGGGTGTACTGCACCTGAGTGGGAGTCTTTTATCCTGGGTATGATACAGCTGCAGCAGGACCTCACCTACCTGGTGTAATACTGAATGACATTTTTTCTTAAACTTGCACATCCATATGTGCACGGACATGGCTGTTACCGCGTTGTTGGGATGGGGGACTTTGTTATTCAATGTAGTATTGAGGAGATTTTTATAAATTTAAGTGTTTAGAGGTTTCATTTATTTGTGTGTATTATCTAATGACACATTTCTGGCTCATGTTAATGTTAGTCATCACAGTAAATGTTATAATGTGATAATTTTACACTGTGAAACATTAGTCAAAACTATTACATCAGACAAAAAAATTTGCAGGGGGCCAAACCACTTTGCCCACTTCTGTGCCCGTTCCATATCGCAGCAGAGCTGAGAACCTCTTTTTCAGCTTTTCCACAGTAGGTCCATATTTTAATAAAGCATTGTTAATAGTTTCACTTATTAATAGTGCACTTTTGGAGACTGTTTATAGCATTAAATCTATGGGTGAATGATGTTTTGTTACTTTGCTTTTAAGTGCTCCTCTGTGTCCTGGAGAAAGCAAACCCATTCATTGTTTGCAAATTTTGAATTGATCTCTTTCTATGTTATTCCTTTAAAGACATGAAATATGTTGTTTCATGGGATAACATAGCTGCAATGTAGTAATATTTTGTTGAACTGTAGATTTTCAAGAATGTGTCTTTGCAGGTACGAGCTAGATATTTCTTGCAGTGTACCATTAACTTTATTTAAGTATAACAATTGCAGTACAAATTACAAACTGTTATATCCTTGTACCTGAAGTAATATAATAACAGTCCTTAATACATTAGTGCCCAGTTGAGGATTGCAAACTTTGAAGTTTGGGAAGATTGACTGTGCAAACTGCATGCATTTCTCAGTGACTTGGATACAGCACTGTGTTTTATTGTTTTTTCAGTAAACAGCGTGTAAACATCATCAGCCAATAACATTTAACCCAGACTTCCATTTTTCCTTCACAATTATGTACCACTTTTGAACACAACTATGCAAATGATTTTTATCCTTCTGTAATTTCTCTAGTTATCCCTTCCTGATTGTGGGTGATAGTAAATGATGGCCACATACTGCATATCTAGATGAAAAGTTACTTGGGATCTGTATTGTTTGTGCATAGGTAATACATGGGAGCTTCTGTAGCACAAAGACACTGTCAGCAGAGACTGATAGGTTTGAGGTGAGATGAAGATGATTTAATTAAGAGGCACTAATAGAAGTACTAAGTATCTGGGATAGGAATAGAACCCATAACCTTCTGATCTTCCAGAATAAAAGGTAACTGGCAAAGGAATATCTGCTATGGGTGGGCCTACCTTCTTAATAAAATGTAAGTAGACATTCTATGCATGTACCTTCTTAGTGACAGTTAAATTCTCACTTAACTTTTACAACAGTGCACTTACACTGTTTTACCATAAGCAGGAGAGGGTAAGCCCTGTTGTTTGTATGATCAGGTTAGTGTGGATATTGAAAGCAGAGTATGAGCTGCGTGAAGGTAGACAGTTGGAGAAAAGCGTTGTACTTTTCTTACTAAAAAGTTGGGCCAGAACTAGAAGAAAACCTGCTACTGCTTGAAGGCTTGTGTTATGAACAGCAAGATTGTTCTTTTCACTTTAATATAAAGCCTACAAAGTAAACTTGCTTGTTGGCAGTTTAAAAAAACTTCAGAATAATACTGTTTTTGGCCATTTAAAAGCATGCAATATAACACTGTTCTTTTGACTGTTATTTACAATTCCTTAGAGTAGGGTGTTTTCTGAGTACTGTTAATTTCTTGTTGTATCATCTGTTTAAAGTTGATGAAAGCAAGTTATTCTCCATATCTAGCATTAGTTTGAAGGAAAACATTTTATGTTAAATTCTGAAGTGAATCAGGGTCTTCTGGAGGAAATTAATAAATTGCCTTGATGGTGAGGATGCAGGGAATAGAGGTGGATGAGTTTAAATACATGGGATCAACAGTTCAGAGTAATTGTGAGTGTGGAAGAGAGGTAAAGAAGAGATTACAGCCAGGATGGAGTGGGTGGAAAAGAGTTTCAGGAGTGATTTATGACAGACGAGTACCAGTAAGAGTGAAGGGGAAGGTCTACAAGAGGGTAGTGAGACCAACTATGTTATATGGGTTGGAGACAGTGGCATTGACAAAAAGGCAGGAGTCAGAGCTGGACGTGGCAGAGTTAAAGATATTAAGATTTGCACTGGGTATGACGAGGGTGGACAGGATTAGGAATAAGTATATTAGAGGGTTAGCCCAGGTTGGAAGGTTTGGAGACAAAGCCAGAGAGGCAAGATTATGTTGGTTTGGACATGTGCTGAGGAGGGATGCAGAGTATATTGGGAAAAAGATGCTAAGGATGAAGCTGCCAGGTAACAGGAAAAGAAAAGGCCTAAGATAAGGTTTATGGATGTGGTGAGAGAGGACATGCAGGTGGTTGGTGTGACAGAGCAAGATGTAGAGGACAGGAAGAAATAGAAACAGATGATCCGATGTGGCGACCCCTAACAGGATCTGCCAAAAGAAGAAGACGCCTTGCTTAATTACAAACCTAGGTTTCTTACTGGTGGAACTAAATAAACTGCCTTGTTTAACTGAAAAACCTAGGTTTTCAAGTCAGTGTTAGTTTGCAAGATGTGAGGGACAAGTATGCCAGACTACGACTGAATCATTTTCACAGTTTTCACAGCTTTGTTTTAGGTCTATGGTTTAAGAAAGAGCCATGCTGTCATAATGAGAGGGGTCATAGTTAAAAGTGTTAATGTGTTCATTTTGGAAGCAGAATCCTTTTGCACTGATAGTTTGATTTGAACATTCTACTTATGACCTTGGTAGCAGCCAGTGATGAAGTCAGTTTGTTTTTACAATTGTTGGATTTTGATTGCTGCATTGTGTAACATGCCACTGAAATGGAGATTTCAAGATTTTCAGCAATAATTCATGCTTGAAAATATGAAATGATAATGCTAAGGATTGAAGAAAGTATTTTGCTTTTACATAACCATGGTCTCATTTCATAGACGAAGCAGTTCAATACACACTGCAAATATAGCATAACGCTGTCAAAGTCACAGCCTTTCCTTTGCTTCCTGTCATCGCACAGCGGGAACCTGCAGCCTCCATACATCTAATGTGAGTTAACTGGAATGCCAGCAGGGGTGTGACAATGCCATAGCATGAAAGCCAATAAATGTACTGTTACCGATATGTGCGCATGCTGAAACGCCTGTTCTTTTGGCCAGGCACTTAAGGTTCACTTGCGTATGGGTGTTTGATCAAGTTGAATTTAATACTTTGAAGAAGGCCCATGGCATGAAAATCTGCTGCTGGATAGAGGAATAATTTCTGCTGAAATAACTAACAAAAGTATAGCACAGCAGGCAGTAATGCTCATAGTTTTGTGCATTGTCCACTATCAGACTTTTCTTCTTCAGTTCCTTTTTATGGTATTTAGAGATGTAATAGTATTAATGGCGGATACAACTTTGTATTTGTAGTACAGAGGTTTATTTTATATATGATGTTAATATAGTGAAATCATTTTTCCCATCTTCTAAAATATACAGATTGAACAGGAACAGATACACACACGTGCATGTACAGGTGATCAAAATTAACGGTGTTTCGTATAATTCCCAGCAGTCTACAGATAGGCTTTGCATGTACAGAAGTCAGGGTGCACTGAAAACCTTTAGGATTGTAAGTGTTAAAAACATTACATTGTTTTAAGTAGCTTACAGCATTTGAATGTGAATCCTACAAGCCATCTAATGATTTTTTGAGTAGAAAAGGGGTATATGCCTTGATAAAAGTATCTGTGCCTTTGTCAGACTTGAGGGCCTGCATGTAGCCCCATAAAAACTTGCTTCCAGTTCTAAAGTTTCTCTATGAGGGTTATCAGTGTGAGGCTTCATTAAACATAGTCATCACAGGAATTTCAAGGCAAGTGTTTATGCCTTGCCACTACCCCTCTTCCTGTAGGATGGCTGTGCCAGTCAAGCCTCTGCTGAATTTGTGGGTACCTGTTCAGTCATCCAGGTGTCCTTCAATGGGTGATTGTGTAGCCCACTGCTTAATCTGCAGAGACAGTCTGTTCCAGAAGTGGGTAAGGTGCTAATTAATGAGCTTATCTCTCCATTGCATTTTATTTGGGTTGGAGGTTGGCATAATGGTTAAGGTGCTTACCTTATAGACACAAGATGCAGGGTTTGATTCTCAAATCGGGTAGTTGGCAAGGCTTAAAGTAGCCCACAAAAGCAATTAACCTAGTACTAATCTATTTATCTGATAATGATAATTTGGGTCCCTGGGTCTGGTGTCAGTGGAACTGTATGACTTGTGTACATAAATTAGATCCAGCACCACTGAGTCCCTAATGGTAGATAAGGCAAGCCGTAGACCTCCCACAAGGAGCATGCAAGACACTAAGTAAAGAGAGAGTGTTTCTAGTTTCTTTTGGTAGGTTAGGATCTTTAAGCTCACAATCATCTTAGTTTGGAATCTGTAGGGCAATATACTCCATTATTAGCCTTTTTCGCATTCAATTTGAGCTCATTTTTAGTACCCCATGCATTTACAATTTTGAGTTATTTTTCAAAGTGTTAAAGTGTCAGAGATGTACTTTACAATGACTCTTGCTTTGCAGTCATCTGGAAACTTACTTAGCCAGTAGTCTTGGTTCATTGTCTAGTGATCAGAAAAGTAAATGTTGCACAGGAGATGGAGGACACCCATGGTCACCTTCATACTTCCTGATAACGCACTTAACACCCACACTCTGTGGATTCTGCCTTTTAGACAGTTTGCTATTCACCTTATCACATAGAGCTCAGTTTTATAGCATTAGCCATTACCTATAATAGCAGCATGGAAGATGGTGTCATATGCCTCAGCCAGGGCAAGATACCAAGTGGTAAGAGGCTGACAACAGAAAGGAAACAAGCAGGTTGACCTTCCATTTTTATCCAGTGATTTACCTTAGAAGTACACAAAGTAACTATATGTAGCTGAGCTACTTTATTGAAGGATGTAACAGTGTGGACTTTATTGTGGGATAACTGACTAACGCAGACATTAGAATAATTATATGCATCGAAATGGGTTGATTTAGGGAGAATAACACACGCTAAATACCTACAGAGGTGCAGTATACACAAAAGGTGACCATGCACAAGAAACCTCTGCATGCTCCATGCAGGCTGGCATATTTACATTGTTGCTTTTTAACTCCTTATAGCAACTGTATTTATTTATTTGCTTATTGGCATTTGTTTACTGAAAGAATCTGGTTGGGATAATATCCCATTTTCAGAGGAGGCCCGGAGAGAAAAGCTCCATATTGGCATTATATGGTTAAGTTAAATAAAGTTATTACAAAGTCTAATACACAAGAATTATTTATTAATTAAGTAAAAATTCAGCTTTAGTTCATGCAGTGTGAATCTCTACATACATAGTGCAAATATTTAGATAGCTATAACAAGCTGAAAAGGAACATTGTCAATAGATAAAGTATTCACAAATTGCAGTTCATAGAGATGACATTAAACACGCTGAGTGCACTCTTTGGAACAGAGATGACTAGATAACATAGCCTAGGCAAAAATATATATTTGTTCTTTGTCTAAGAAAAGATTTTACTAATTCCTAAACTAAACTTGCAACCTTCTTCTTTGTGTCTTTGAGACAAGCATTAAAGGCTGCTTTTTCTTGTGACAGTATATCTACAGCTAAACCACTCAAGCATCCTCCTCATTGAAATGCTTGTCTAAAATTAAATTTAGGTCATTATGATTGCCCTTTCATAGTTTTTCATCCCTACTGATCATTACTAGCCAGGTATGACAGCATGAGGTTACCTTCTTCATATCCATTCACTTGTTGAGTCTGACTTGAAGGAGGTTCAACTTATAATTTCATATAAATAAATACAACAGAATGTAAGTTCTTCACTTGTAACAGCAGTACTGGATACTTTTTTCTGTATGAAGTCTGAGAAATATACCTCTCAACTTCTTAGAGCAAGAAATATGGGCAAAGACATATGTAACAGGGGGACAAAGGTGCAAAAATAGGGACACATTTTATATGCTGCTCTTACAAACTTAGAAAGTTGATAGAATAACAGGTTTTACATTAGCATGAAGGTTGAAACTCAGATGCCTGTCATTATTTTCTGATTTCAGTCCCCAATAATTTGGCAATGATTTCCCAGAAAATACAAACTTTTACGAGGAACAGACCAAAAAAGGTGGAAAAATCTGGACGTTGAGCAGCTTTGCTATTTGAGGCCAATGAATTTCATGAATCCACATCTGTAATGTCCTTTTTCCCATGTAAATATCTAGTCACATTTTAATGAATTCAGGCTAGAACTTTGAGCACATACACATCCCTTTTTCTTGTATCCACTTGCCTTTGTGTTGCTATTAGCTATATTTTAGAGTAGATTAACAGGTCTTTCATTTGCCCATTTGATGTTGAAATTTATAAATTAGAGATTCAAAAGATGGGTTAATCAGATAAAATGTTGAGGACTAAGCAAACTGTCTCCTGAATCTGTGTGTTACTGAGAATTATTGGTTGAGACATCCATTCTAAGTTGCTCCACCAAAGCTGTAAATGAAGCACCATAGAAAGTAAATACTTAGCAGATCACTACCCCACTTGGAGCCACAGTAGTCAATTAGTGGGGAGGGGGCAAGCAAAAACCCCATGTCTCACAGGTTGTGTGCTTGTTGGGCCCAGTTTGTTTGTGTACTAGGTTGGTGTCTGCAGATATCTTCAATGAGGATGAATACATGTAAAAACAGTATTTACACTGTCAGTAGGAAAGGTTCACTATTGACATTTCAATATCTAAAGTTTCAAAACCAATAACCTTGAGACTATTTTTCAAGTCAGCTGCACTTTCCAGCTCCCCCACATATAGTCTTCATTTCCAGACTCTTATTACTAAATAATCCTATATCTAAGGTCACTGAACCACATGTAAAGGGCAAACTCAGTCTTAACATTTTAGTGTTTCAGAATTAGAAACTGTGTTTCTCAAAATTATGATGGAAGTCCAGCAGGGAAGTGTCCACTGACCCTTGGTCCTTTAATAACTCATATTATTTGCTCCTGTTTGAGATCAAGGAAACTTCCAGCCACTCTGAAGGAGATCCTGATGACACAGATTATCAAAAAAGTCTTTGGATATTAACATATTGGAGAATAACTGATTTTTCTCCAACCTTTCTTTTCTTTGTAAAATGAGTGAGATTGTGGTCTCTGCAGAGCTGTATTCCTTTCTAGTGTTCCATGAGCTGTTAGATCCATGCTTTTCAGGCTTTAGATCTATACATATAATGGAGACCACACCCATGAGATGTGAATGATCTCCTGATGGTGAGAGATTAGCAGAAGTACTCTACCTGGATTCTGCTTGATTTCTGCTGTATTTGATATGTTGGATCGTGGGATATTAATCAACCACGAGAACTGACTTTGTGGTATCACAGACACTGTTTTGAACTGGTTTAAACCATATGTTTCTGGTCATGGACAACACATTGCATCTATACTGTTACCCTTGGTGCTCAATGGTGAAAGTCAGATTAAATTTTTCTTGTGCATGTAATCTAAAGTTTATTCTTGAGGACAAGTTGACTTTTCAGGATCACATATCAGCAGTTGTTAAGACTTCTTAAGATTGTAGCCCAGATGAAGCACTGCCTAAATTAGAGTTTGTTTGACAGCGGTAAATGCTCTGTTGCTGATTCAGTTAGATTATCACACTTAGACTACAGTAATGCTTTGTAACTTGAGCTCTTAGTTGGCGATTTTTCTTGCCTACAAAGTGATCAAAATTCAGCAGCCACATTCTTGATTGGTATTTATATAACCAGTCATATCACACCAGTTGATTGGCAGTGCATTAGATTTTGAGAGTTTAATTAAAAAAGAAAATAAGTCCATCTTTAAACTTGTAGGACTAAGGTTGTCAGTATGAAGCAGCTCAACATCTGAAACTCCTTTCCCCTGGCTACAGGCCATCTCTTTTACCCATAATGCTGTGCACTATAAATATGTCTCCTGGCCTCATTTGCTGCTTGATGAGCTTTCAGCAACAAAGTGGCCCCGGGCTCCAGTTCCATTTTCTGTTAGAAAACTCTATTCAAAATTCAAGCTTTCCAAATTATATAGGATTATGTTTTAACCAAATAATTTTGCCTTTTATCTAAGATGAGATGCAGCCCTTTTCCCCCATCATTTTAATAAATCATTGCCTCTTCTTCCCTGTAGATCCATGCATTTCACCAGCACCTTCTCACTTTTCTCTGATTTTCTTCTCAGTATTAGTTGCGTGGTTGCTCTAAAAAATATATTTAAGGCAGGAGTACCCAATGAATTTGCAGCTTGCAGTGGTTATATTTAGCTTGCTTGTAAGTGAACCATTTGTTTTGGACCGAGAGGGTAAAACCACTATCTCACCTATAAAAACAGTTGTATTTGTTTGTGTGTAGTCATGTGATTGATAGGCAGTATTACTTCCAGGCTTCCAGACACACTATTGAAGCTTCAGTTTTCTGCTTTTTCACCTTCTAAGTTAAATCTACTACTATAGTTGATTAATAGTTAAAGGATATATGGAAATATGCAAGCTGCAAACAGAAGACATCTATGCCTCTCAAAATGCAAATATTGAAATAGGAACAATGGCCCTTGAACAGTAGGTACATCCAACTAAAAAAATCTAGACATCTAATTAGTATAAAATGTGAATACCAAGTAGCACATAACTCTTCCCACTTCCAGTATGAATGTGGGATGCTATTCAGAAGCACATTTAAAAAACGGAGAGCGACAAAAATTCGAAAAAATGTAAATACATTACTTTAATGAAATGTATTGCAAAATTCTCCCACACAAGGTCATTTATTTTTGCTTCAGAAAAAGGGATGTAGATGTAAGATGTGTGTCCTCTTTCTCTAACTTATTGGTGCCACTAGTTTGTTGGTCACGTAGTGTGGTTTTCTGTGTACCAGACAGCCTGAAAAGTCATGTGTGATGAGGATGGATTCAGTAAATTGGGTGAAAGGAGTAAATCAAGCCTGAAAATAGAGACATGCCTCCAAAATTAGGTTCAACATGTAAAGGGGTAATTCAGGCCCAAAATTAGGACTGTTCCTCCAAAACAGGGACTGCGGAGAGGTCTGA